>NC_056748.1:575599794-575792294 GCF_019279795.1 Protopterus annectens
CAACCATTCCACTTCTGATAGTAACTTATCTAGTATTACCTTCTCCATTATTTTTCCACAACACAAAAGTAGACTTAAAGGTATGTATGACTGAGGGAAGGGGGGAGTAGGTCAAACCCAGAAAGGCTGGTTTATTAAGTGCATGTCTCCAATCTTGAGGAATCTCCAAATATTTACATGGCCTAACAAATAATTCTTTATTTTCACATGTCAAGGAGAATATAGGACATAAGTTCTTGTTTATGGCACTACAAATACTTAGCAATAATGTAAGGGGAGGGGATATTAGTAATGATACGGAATGTGCAGACACTAGGTGGATAATTAGACATGGGGCAGATGAGTCCCCAGGCCTAAATACTGTTATCCCTTTAAAACCCATCCTTAGAAAAAGGAGGGGTAAAATACTGATTTCTGATTGGTCAATCAGCATTTTAAATGTCTAGCTTTGTGAAGTATGCGCTATCTGATTAAGGGCTTGTAAGCTTGAAAGCACTTAGCAGTGCACTTTTTATTTTGTTTTAATAAGTATTCATTGTTTTTCTACAAGTTCTGGTGTGGTGTCTCCTTCCTTTTGGATTTATATCTTGTTTATTGGCAGAGTGACTTTGGTGCAGATGACCTTTTTGTGGTTTCTCTCTCTCTCTCTCTCTATATATATATATATATATATATATATATATTCTCACTCTTTGGTGCTAGCTCCTTTTTTTGAGTTTATGATTGCTTTTTGGGCCTTTGCACCTGATTTACGTGCAAGTACATTGTGTAGTGGATAGCTCCAATATCCTAGACCTAGTCATTACCAACATGGGAAATCGATGCTTCACACATATGGGTCACCTCCTCGTTGCTCAGGTCTGACCTAAGCTAATCACCCTTGACATCTAGATCCCCCCCCCCCCAGTAAGGAAACCTCCATAAGAAACTTCTCCAAAGCCAACTTCATTCTACTCAACTCAGAAGTGATAAACTTCACGACACCTATGCAGATGGGAACTGAAAGTTCTACTGCTGAATCCTACACTAAGGCACTGTACAAGTACATCCAGTTGTGCATGAATCGTGCCATCCCAAATAGAACCAAGACACACTCCTCCAAAAAAAGAAGCAAATCTGGTGGTTCCCTGCCATAAACAGACTTTACAGCAGAGGGAAGAAACTGTTGCAGAAAAGAGGAAAATCCCAGGATGCAAAAAACTTCCTTACCAGCCTCAGTAAGAAACTGAGATACCTCATAAAATCCTCCAAAGCTAGTTACAAAAATAAAATTGCCAAAGATTTCAAAGGCAACCACAAGGCATTCTATAGCTATGTCAAGAATCTAAATGGCAAAGCTCAGATTTGCTCTAAGCTACAACAGAATGGCATTAAATATACTGATCCCAAGGATATTGCCAATATCCTGGCAGATCTGATTCAGTGCCAACTACACCCCCCCCTCTCACGTCTTAAAGGGCCCATCTCAATACTGAAAGATTGCCAAATTCCGGTAATAACTGCCACACAGGTAACAATGCACTCTCCAAAGCAAAAAATACAGCATCCATGGGACCAGATGACATTCTGGGCTGTGTACTACATGAACTACAAAATGAACTGGCACCTCACCTAAGTGTCATGTTTAATCATAGCCTGACCTCAGGTTTTGTGTCCACTGAGTGGCACACAGCTACAGTTATCCCACTACACAAGGGGGGATCCACCTTGGATCCTGGGAACTACTACTCCATCAGTCTGACAAGCCTGATCTGCAAGGCCATGGAACCTATTATCATGGAACTTATAAACAAAGACATTGGCAACCTTCAAACACTAGACCCCATGCAGTTTGGGTTCGTGAAGGGCCCATCTTGTCTCCTGAACCTGATTGACTTCTTCAAATCAGTCTCCAGAGCTGTGGACAAGGGTAAGGTAGTCCATGCAGCCTATCTAGACCTCGCCAAGGCCTTCGACACCATCCCCCCACTCTGGAATCCTAGATAAACTTACTAAGCTGGGCATTAATCCGTACATCACTTGATGGGTTGCCAACTGGCTTACTAACAGAACCCATACTGTAAAAGTAGCCGACTCCAAATCTAGCTCCAGACAAGTGGAGTACCTCAGGGTTCCAGCCTGGGGACCGCTCTTGTTTGGCATCTACTTCTGTGAAGTACAGGCCAACATTAAGGGACTCAAACATTGCAGATGACTGCAAACTGGGAGCCATTATTGAATCCCCAAATGATGTGGATATTCTACAAAAGGGCCATGCAGGAACAGATGCTTGGTGCCAAGAGGCATGGGTTCAAGCTCAGTGCCAAGAAATGTATAGTTATCCCATTTGGGGAAAAAACGTGCGTGTGAATTGCAACATAGGTGGCAGTACACTAAATGCTGAAAGTGTGATAAGAGACTTGGGGTCACAGGTGGTCAGTGGTCTCACCTTCGATAACCACAACAGTCAGGAAATCCTTCTGTGTGGCACACCTCATCACAAAGGGCTTTTCATCCAAGAAAAAGGAAGTCATTGTCCCACTGTACTCATCCCTCATTAGACCCATTATAGAATACAATGTCCCATTTGGTATGTACCGCTCAAGACATCTGCAACAACTGGAAAGGCTGCAGAAATACCTCACTAAAAGAATCCCAGGCCTAAAGCAGATGCCCTATGCTGACCGCCTAAAAAAAAACTCAAGATATACTCTATTGCATATAGTCTAGTCAGAGGCGAATTCTGCTTAACATACAAGGCCATGTCAAACCCAGAGCTGTTGGGCATGCTACATTTAAAGAAATCCCAGTCACTCAGAGCCACACGCTCCAGGGATCTAAACCTTGTCATCACAATGAACAAAACATGCTGGAGGGATAGGTTCCTGACCCAGAGACTCCCCAGACTCTGGAATAGACTGCCCATACATGTCAAGCAGAGCGCCTCTTTGACCCTCTTCAAAAGGAACCTTGACAGTGGGATGGGAGATGGGGGATCATGCCATTTGTCCTGCTAGACAGGGGTCCAGAGAAGTAAATATTGTGGGAAGAAATAGCCAAGGAATTGTTATGGCTAGGCTTGTATAGGCCCTAGGGCCGATAGCCTAGTACCAACCTATGAATTGGGTTAGGGAGGAACTCTACTTCACATGGATGGGAAACTCATTCCAGAAAATGGGTAATCCATGGGATACATATGTCTTTCCAAGCAGGTCCTATTTATATAGCAGTCCAGGTTTAAGTCTTTAGAATGGGTAACTCTGGTGCTATTTGTTTTGCAGATATGCAAGAGGCCCATTAGGGAGTCGTCCAGCAATGCTTTGTATGCCAGGCATAGATCTCCCCACAACAGGCAGGGGGTTGGGCTGGGAGGCAATTTGCATAGGACATGTTACTTGTGCCCTGTATTCTTCTAGTGTGGAACCTTTGTGAATGTTCCAGTTGTTGAATGTGCCTGGTTTGGTACATACCAAAAGGGAGTGCTGTGCTAAATGATGGGTCGTCTGAGTATGTATTACAGTGGAACAATGACCTCCTTGGACCTAGATGCCATACCTTTAAAGTTGCACAACATAGATCTGTGACAGTGAGGAAATCATTCTGTGATGATCAAAGTCCAGATTACTATTTGGTGTGGCTCCCAAGTCCTTGACTACGGGGTTCCCTCTTAGGGTTGTGTTGTCAATGTGACAGTAGCCAGGAGTGAATGACATCCCAAAGGATATTTTTATGCATTTCTTGGCATTTAGCTTTAGTCCATGCCTCTGAAACCAGTTATTTGTGTGTTAGCCCTTTCTTGCTGGTAGTGGTGTTGGCAGGGGATTCTAATTGCTTGTAATTTGCAGTCGTTTGCAGATTTGGTCAGCTAGAGGCCCTTGACTTTAGAGCAGTAGATGCCAAAAAGGAGTCAGTTTCATAACTGATCCCTGAGTAACTCCTCTGGTGACTGGCCTCTTATTGTAGAGGTGGACTCCCCAGTTCTAATTTCCTGGGTCCTGTCTGTGAGCTGGTAGGCTGTTTACCTGGTGACATGAGTATTTATACCTAACCTCTTAAGTTTGGCAGCAATGTCTGAGAGAGGGGTATTGTATCATATGCCTTGGTCAGGTCAAGGTAGGTAGTGTGAACTTTTCGTCCGTTGCTTTGGTTGGTGACCATTTCAAAGATATCAGCTAGGTTGGAGTATGCATGACCTGCCCTTGCCCTGTCATTATTGATAATTTCCATGATTATTCTTCCCATGGCTTTGCATATGAGACTAGTAAGACTTCTGGGTCTGTAGATGGCTCACCTTTGTGCAGACCGATGATGGTTGCTGCTATCCATTTGTGAGACACAGCCCCTTTTTGTAGATTATGGTTAAATAGTGATTTCAGAAGGACTGATAGGCCATGTTTCATGCTGTTTAGAAGGCAGCTTGAGATATTGCGGGGACCCATTGATGTACTGTGCTTGGCCTTTGAGAGAGTGATCATTAGGCTAAAAAGCAGGCTACCTTCAGCTATGAAAAAAAATCAATCCAAAGGTAATGCTAGATACATCAGAAGAAGCAATACTGTTATAAAGGAACTACACAAAACTATCAAATTTACAATAAAGAGAAAAGTATGAATACAAAAAAACAAGATGAAAATTTGCTGTCAGAAGCTGAGTCAGTGTGCTGTCCGTGGGGAGGGTGAAAAGCCACTGCAGGAAGAATTACAGGCATTAAAGAGAGTTGTATAGTATGAAAATGCTTAAGTAACCAAGCATATAAAAATGAAATACACTGTACATTTTGAACCACCACAGGTAATTTATTACTTCTTCCTCCATTTTGCTTCATACTTTCCAGCTGTTTAAGTGCTATTCTTTATCAACAGGTCTACGAATTTCACCTTCCACCTCAGACTTTCTCTGACTCAGAGCTGGATCTTTTAATGACATGCTGGGGGTGTCATGCCACTGTCTGCGTCTGCTGGGGAAGGTGGCATTTATTTTTAATTTGATGACTTCAGATGTTGGTGTCAGGGTATATAAACCATAACTGACTACAAACCTGCATCAGCCTCTTGTGATGATAGCACTGTATTCTTGAATGAGCTGAATGACTTCAGCAGGTTTGATGTGGATAAAATGGTGACAAATTCCTTGTCTGTATGGATGAAGAAGTGCTGCGCCTTAACACAGTAGATGGCCTAAGAACATTGAGACGTGTCAACCCAAGAAAAGCAGCTGGCCCTGATAACATCAGGGGCAGGGTACTGAAAGACAGTGTCAGAATTGGCATTGGTGCTCGTGGACATTTTCAGCACTTTACTGCAACTAGCCAGTGTCCCAAGGTGCTCTAAATAACCATCATTCCGTTACCCAAGAAACCACAGCCAACAAGTCTAAAAGACTATTGACTGGTTGCCCTGACTTCGACTGTGATGAAGTATTTCAAAAAGCTGATTAAAAACCACATAACCTCAAACATACCAGCAATGTTGGACACAGTACAGTTTGCATGTAGGCCGAGCCCCAGATGCCATCTCTCTAGCACTTTATGAAACCTTGACCCACTTGGAAGGTAAGAAGTGCTATCACTGTCATCTCTCAGAATCTAGTAAAGAAACTAGTACAGCTGGGCATCCACACCCCATTATGTAATTGGATCCTAGGTTTCCTCACGGAACAGCCTTAAAAAGGTTTGTGTGGGCAGCAACAGTTCTGGAAGCAGAACTCTGAACACGGGGGTGCTGTAGGGATGTATCTTAAGTCCTTTTATTATTCACTTACTGACACATGACTGTGTGGCCATACAGGAGTCCATTAAAATCATCAGATTAGCAGATGACACCACTATCATAGGTCTGATCAGGAATGGAGAGGAAACCGCCTACAGACAGGAGTTAGAGTATCTTGTCGACTGGTTTTGCTGACATTCAACACTAAGTTGTTGCTATTTGCACCAAAGAACTGATTGTGGACTTCAGAGGGTGTCCGCACATAAACCTCTAGAGAGGGGGTGTCAGTGGAGAGGTTTCTAGAGCACAATATTTTTAGGAATACGCATCTCAGTGGATATGTTGTGGTCAGAGCACCCCAATTACACTATCAAAGTGCATAAGTGGTTGCACTTCATGAGGAAACTGAGGAAAGCAAACTTGTCATAGTCAATCCCCCAAGCATTCTATAGGGGCACCATTGAGAGTGTCCTAACCAACAGCATCATAGTCTGGTATGGGAATTTAATACCTCCAACCATAGGGCTCTTGGGTATGTTGTAAGGGCAGCAGAGAAAATAATTGGTTCTTCACTTACACCCTTGGAAGACTTGCATGAGACTTGCTCCATAGGAAGAGACAGAAAGATGATCCATGACCTTTACCCATTTTGGAAATGCATGTTCAGCAGCCTCTCCTCGGGTAGAAGATACAGAAGCATGCATTGTAAGACTTTCAGGCTGAACAACAGTTTTTCCCCTTGTCCATTAGACTGTTGAACTCTGACAGAACCAGAAGAATGTCAACTCCTTCATTCCCCTCCCCCTCCAAATCACCTAAGCATGTATATATCTGTCTGATCAGGAATAGTACTCGTACAGGTTCATCACGTGCTAATAAATGTACTAATTTTACACAGTTCATATAGGTTCATCATGTGCTAATAACTGTACTAATTTTACACAGTTCATACAAGCACAGTATGGATAGTCCATGTCCATATTTAAATGTGCAATTATAACTGTTTGTTCACCTGTACCCTTGCATGAGAAATTCAAGACTGCAATATACACTGTCATATATATATATATATATATATATATATATATATATATATATATATATATATATATATATTTAATATTTATTTCTGTTATGTTTTGTGATGTCAAATTATCTTTTTACTAAAATATTTTTCTGTATGTTTGTGCTTGCACTGGGAACAAAGCAATGCAGTATCTTTCAGCTACACTGTGGTATAGATTTGAATGACAGCAAAGTTTACTTTGACTTGACTTGCCATCATTCCACATCCCTTTCCCTCATCTATTCTGTGTGAGGGCTGCTGCAATAATTGTGCTGTTCCTTCCTTTAGGTGCCAAGACTGCTAAATGAACTAACTTGGGCCATAGTTATCCCTATATGCCACGGCGCTGGCCCACCACAAGGAATTTTTTTTTAAGTGCTTTTGTCCAGCTCGGTCCATGAGTTCATTATTTATTTTGGCAGGCATGTCAAAGATCAGGAAGGATGAGCAACTGAATTTTAACTACTTGTACTGTCTAATGAAATGGAGAATGTGAGAAGTGGGTTATTTGAGTTGCAGGGTGGCAGAGCTGGAGTTGTTGCTCTTAAGGGAAATAATTGCTCTAAAGGTAAGAAGAAACATCAGGAGCCCTGTTAAATATTCTAAATGTGGCAGACTAGAAAACAGGCAGATACAAAACCTATCCTAAACTACATATACAAAAGCAACTTAGATTTGTACATGGGAAACAGAAAATTTACCCCAGACTGACCTTGTAGCTCCTAAATGCTTTAACCTATGCATGGGTCCCCTCAAGTTATCTATGGTATGATCCCATTTATTCTTATTAGGGGTAAAATACCTTGCGGTAGAAAGTTGTGCAGAATGTCCAGATTTTTGCCTCCTATTTTTGGTCTGTTACTCAAAGTTGTGGTGTTTTTTTTTTTTTTTTTTGACAAATCACTGGATAACAAAGGATTAAAGTCACTAAATAATGGATGTATTTGCATTTCAGACTTCATATTCTTCAGAAAATGCATACTAACAAAATTCTTGTTCTAGCGACTTTCTAAGTTTGTAAGAGCAATATTTAAAATGTGTTCCTATTTTTGGGCCATTGTCCTTCCATTATGTCAGGCTTTCTCCAGATGTCTTGAGCCGAGAGGTTGAGAGTTATGGGGTTAATATAATTGTCTAACATGGGATGGGTAAGGCCAATCTATAACCCAATGGGATAGACTATTTTGAGCACAAAAAGGGAAATTTTGGCTAAGCTTAAAATGGCCCATAAGGGTAGCTAGCCTAGTACTTGCCTTTGAACTTATAAGTATATAGATAAAATGGATTTTTCATGGATTGAATGTGGCTGTAACGACTGAAAATTTTGATTTTTATTAAAATGTTTTGAATGTATGTACATACAGAGTATGTCATGGGCATTTTTGTGTCTGTAGATTTTTTACAGCTAATTTAAAATTGTCAAGTGTCGTATAAACAGGGTAACAAATGAATGTGTGTGAAATATGTACCATATATATAGCTACAGGGAAAAAGGGATACAGTATTAGTGTATATATAGATAAATTATGTTGCATAGTTTCATGGAATATAAATGTGATATAGTACACGTAACTACTTCTTGAAGGCTAGTCATAACCAGTGTTTTATATACTCGGGAGTTTCTTGAAAAACAATCCAGGTGTTCCAGGAGTTGCATTTGATCAAGGTACTTCATTTCACCCCAATGCTGCAGGACAAACAACTTGTGTTCAAGTGAGCGTGAATTGTGAGCTTACACTCCACCCAACCCTGTTAGGTCTGTGAAATGGATATGGCTGGTCAAGGTAATCTAATCACTCAGCAGATACTTGAGTTGCTTCTCTGGTTCATTAGCACTTCACTTGGTATGATTGTGGTGCAACTTGACATTCCAGGCAATACGACTGTTGAATCTGTGTGGCAGATTGATTTGTGTGGTTAAGGCATTCCTCTGTTTCATCCAGCACGCCATGTCCTGTCATATGAGTTGTACAGTTTTAATGGCTCATATGGTGTGGTACATGTTTTTTCTAGAGAGCTCACACAGAGGGTGAACACACCTACAGTGCTTCAGTTGTTTATACCACCACCTGTGCATCGCATGGTGCAAGACTGTAGATATATATATATATCTGCAGACATGAAGAACCAATTTCAAGAAGTTAAATGCTTCAAAAGATGCTTCAGGATTTCTCTCATTACAGAGGAACCAAAGTTTCCAGATTTCTGATAAGTTTCTATGCGATCTAACACTAGATTTATTTGCCAGTGCAAGTGGAACAGCAGATATAGCAGTTTGTACAGTGTCCATGCATGCCACTGCAGAAGAAGGTTTGAAGGCATTTAACACCGTTACTTTCCTTGAAGAAGAAAATGTTAAAGCAACAACGGTAATGGAGATTCATAAATTGAGATATGTGTGTGTGTGTGTATGTGTGTGTGTGTGTATATGTATATATATATATATATATATATATATATATATATATATATATATATATATACACAATGGAATAAAGTCATATGGAGCCTCTAAGTGCTTATTTTACTAGAAGAACTGACACAATGTGAATTTGGTGAGCTGCATGATTCTTTAATGAGAGAGAAGTTATTTTGTGATATAACAAATAATGAAACAAGGAGAAGACAATTGAAATTGATTTGACCTTGTTAAAAGTTGCAGATCTGTGCAGAGCAACTGTAAGTTTGTTTGTGTCTCTTGGCTTTTCCCGGTCAGGGGTCGCCACAGCGGAACTCCGGTCCGCTAATGATTGGCAGTTAATGTTTACGTACCGGCTTGCCAGGCCTGACGCACAACCTTCAACGAAGGTACGCCCTTTCATGCATGTCTCCACGCAGAAGACGCTCTAGCTGAGAATCGAACCAGACAGCGTCTTACTGTGAGGTGCAACTGTAATTGTAAGTACGCAGTTAAATTGAAATTAATGTACTTGTTAATAAAATATTGGTCAAGTTAAAATGAGAATATTTTGTGTCATCAGTGGATATGAAAATTGAGTCAAAATAGTAGTGTAAAGATATGCACAGAAAAAAGTGTGTGCAATTGAAATTTAAGTGTCATGTAGTGGGTGTAGTTACAAAAATGAAAGGAATCATTGTCTTGCTTTTGTATATAAAGCTTTGTAGACTCTGTTGCAAAAGAACATATTACAAAAATGTGTAAAAGCAAATGAAATATGAAAATTAGTACTGCCAAAGCAAAAATTGTTAAGGCACTTTGACATGAATGCATGTGAATTCATTCTTTTTTTCCAAGAACAACTGATAAAAAACAATGTTGAATTTAAACAACAAATATTCAGTGTGTAAAATTTTGTCTGAAGATAATTTTGCTGCATAAACAGAGAGACATGGATGCACTTAAGAATTCTAGCAGGTGGAACCATCTGGTCAAAAGTTATTAATCTGAATATAAAAGTAAAACCTACAGGAATCCTAATGTCATTTGTTTGATTCAGATTTGTAAAACAAATTCTGTATTACCATAAAGTGCATGTATATAACAGTAATCGTTTTGAATATCATACTGAGCCATATACATGATATCCTGCAAGATTATATCAGTTTATATGCAGGGTTGAAAAGCTTTTCAGAGGAATATCCTATAAAAAATGTTGATGCTATACCAGTGATACGTGTTTCCAGAAAATTGCCACTAACTCAAAAGCAGAAGTGAACAGCAATCAAAATTGCTAGAAGCTTGATTGTTGCCAAGAAGCATGGTGAGCCAGCAGAAATGAAAAAAAAAATACTATGGTTACTGTTGTAAAGCAATTTCTCAATTTGAATTGATCTTCAAGAGCTTAATAAATGATTAAAAGAGATGATTGTTGCTTTTTGGTTTCAGTAAAGCTAAATTGAAGCTCACTGCATACTGTTGGAAAAAGTGGTTATTAGAATTGCTAAAGACTTTTCAGTACTAATCCTGGATCGAGGCTTCTGTTAGTCCTTAAAGTTAGATTCCATTGTAAGCAGTACTCCAGCTGTGGTCTATCATTTATAACACACTTCTTCTTTGTATGCATTGCTGCAGTGAGTATGACCTCATTGTATTGGCTAGTGAAATGAAAAGCAAGTCAAACTTCATATCTCTCCTGCTGCAGAATGGAAGCCCATTGCTGCCATTAAGGACAGTTTTCTTGCCCTGCATGCGAGTTGTGCTTCCACATACACGAATACTATTTCAGTGCATCTCGTTTTTCCCTTGTGGTTATTAAAGTGAGAAAAGGCAGGTCAAACTCCTGATCTCTTTTATTGCAGAACAGAAACACAGTACTGTCTATAGGGATGTTCGCACTTTATTTGGGACGTTGCATGTAAAGAGATTTTTCAGTTTTTAAGGCTATGTGAAGGTTGCCAACCTAGTCAAATAGAATTTGGTACATAATTCTGTCATTTGTAAATATAAATGTTGAAATACAGGCTTGTTTTCTTAAATGAAAGAATATACTGGGAAATGTTGAACTCAAAACACTATAGCAACATTGCCCTCTGCTGTAAAGAAAGCCAAGTCCAGCATTTCTTGTCTGTCCTTTGAAATTGAAATTATGTCATGACTGTCTTTGATGATTACAATTCGGCTCCAGCCGGGCTAGTTGAAGGCTTCCTGCCTATTGTTTTAAGGCTAAAGTTAATGACCAGAATTTACATGTGGAATGTCCTTTATTGCTCTGGTTTTTGCCTAGGTGTAAAAGAATGTAAATGCAGTTTCTATCAGCCTGGGAACACCAGGAAAGTGTAAAAAATGATGTAATGGGAATTAGGACTGCAATAGCAATTTAAACAGAGAGAATCAGAAAGCATTAAGCATTTTTGTCTTGAACATACAACTCACAGCACTGTCTTGCTCATGTATGTTATCTTAGACTTGTGTTTTCTTTTAGAAATAGTCTAATCTTTCTGGTTCGTAGCAGTGTTTTTTTGTGATGTCAGAACTGTACTACTGATTTATTTTAAGTATTTCTGTGTGATCTCTGAACTCTTGACTAGCATTGTGTAGTAGAAAGTATTGTCTTGTGGTTTTTATTATTATTTATTAAATATTTTAAAACCTTTTAACTGTGGCTGTTTTGTGTAGAGATAATTTAAGCTCTAGAGTACATTGCATATTTATAGAGTTTACTGCCCAAGTCACTCTAAATAAGCCTTGACGTTTAGTCACAACTACCAATTGGATAATAATATTGCACAGTAATAATTGGACACCATTTTAAGGGCCTTTGAGTAGCTGATCAGTATTAGTGGGTGGTGGCAAGTGGAACTACCGTATAGTCTGGGAGAAAGGGGCACAGCTGGAGGAACTGTGCCAGACTTCCCCAGGAGTGTATGTGTGGTTGTATAAACTCTTCTCAAAGTGCATGTGTGTGTGTATCAGCTCCTTGGGCAGGGACACGAAGCACTGGTTGGACACAGAGGGTGCTAGAGATTTTAGCTTGCCCACTAAGCTGAGATCTGGACCTTATAGCTGTGCCAGTGGGGAGTCTTATGTGGGGAGTCTTATTGTGGACCTGGAGAGCAAGGGAGCGACCAGACCTGGACTGACTGATCTCTGAGTGCTCTTAAGGGAAATTGCACTTTACTGTGTATATTTGTTATCCTTTCCTCATATATGAGATGCCGTCTGTAGTGTTAGTGGTGAGGATTGAGGCTCCTTGATTGCTGGACCAGGGCACGGACATCACAGACTACTTGGAAACACACCTACATTTGAGACTGAAACTGTATTCTGGTGTTTAAACATTATTGTTATTTCTGATCTGTTGTCTGCAAAACAGTGCTGATGTGGCTGGAATCTATCCCTAACATTAGTCTTGATTTCTGCTGCAGTTTCAGCATCTTAGCAAAGTATGGCTACAACTTTGGTACTAATGTTGCATCCTGGTAATTTCCTAGCCAGCAGAACATTAAAAGTCCTGGCAGGCAACACAGCACAGGATATGGGGAGTTTTAATTGCTGGCATTTTTCAAGAAATGGTACTGGGCTCATTTTGTTGTCCCTATTTGTAAATGATATTGGCTCCATCCTGTTAGTATAATCTTTTATGCAGATATTGCATGCTACAGATGAGACTACCTTATTCTGCACTACAAAAAGAGAGCTCTCCCTCCATACTGAGTCGGTGGTTAAGAGAAAATCTGTTGGCTGTCACCTTTGCAAAAACTACATCCAAGTCCTTTTGTTACACCTCAAAAAACTCTTTTGAGTCTCTCCATTTATTACAATTCAAACTTTAGTGTAGCCCAATAATACAGATATTTTGGTCTAGTATTAGATCCAGCCCTCTTTCCCTTCTCACATTTGGCTTTGTAGTTAACTTTGTTTTTAATAGCCAATTAAATCATTAACTGTATTTCTAATCATGTTATCCAGATGCTAGAAAAGTCATAATTTAAAAATGTAGTCTTAAATTAATTCTTCATAAAATACCCATTTCATTTAAACCATGCTAAATGCAATTTGTAGTCTCGTTTAATCAATTTGCACATCTGGAACCTCATTGTAGCACTCTTCAGAAGGCACACTGGTTATCAGTTACTGCATAATTGACACTTTTCTGTCCTAGCTTACCAGATTGTACATTAACATTTCTGTGTCCTCTAAAAAGTTTACAGATTGAATTTTACTTTCTCCTTTTGCAACAGAGAAGATGTCTTCAAATTAATCCCCCTTCAACCGTTCCCTCAGAAAAAATGTTGTTGTGTCTTTCGGCTTTTCCCGGTTAGGGGTCGCCACAGTGGAACTCCGGTCCGCTAATGATTGGTAGTTGATTTTTACGTGCCGAGTTACCAGCTCTGACACACATCCTTCAACGAAGGTACGCCCATTCACGCATGTCTCCACGCAGAAGACGTTCTAGCTGAGAATCGAACTGGACAGCGTCTTACTGTGAGGTGACAACGCTACAGCAGCACCACCACCGCGGGACTCCCTCAGAAAAAATAAGATGGCAAAATAGTTTCTTCCATTTGAAACCATCTTTGTTTCAGTATTAGAAAAAAATGTATTCCATTTACTGCATTAAAAGAAAAAATACTCTTAATTACGCCACCTTTACCAACAATCTTCTCGATTGTTTCCATTTTCTCCGGTGAGAGTTCCTTCTCTTGGTGGTAGATTGAGATAGTTGATAAGATCTTGTAGTTTGCTCCCTGATCCTCTCCTTAGGTTTGGTGGGAGTGCGCATTGTTTCCCCTTCATGACAGTTGGTCTGGAATGTTCCTTCCTTGAGAAAGTATGTGGTCATGTCTCCACTGTTTGTTGGCCTGCTTGGAGAGCTGACTTGTTATGTACATTTCCCAGGTAAGTACCTTGTCAGTAGTTCCTGGAGTGGGTCCTTTTCAATATCGTCTCCAGTTGCCATGATACCTGTGTGAGTGTAAGCTACTGGTTTTAGATTTAATAGAATGCATTCTTATGCTGTGCATGGTGGATAGTATTCTTATGGTATGCATGGTGGATAGTGTTAAACTAGCAGGTGGCCACATAAGTTCACTTGAAAAGTGTAATCCCCTGAGCATGGGATGTTTTGGAAATTGGCAAATTGTGACTAGTGAGGAGTTTAAGCTAGCCTTTATTCCCATTGGCGGAGTCATCTTTGTTGAGCAACAGATAACATAAGAATGCATCTCTTCTGCATCAGGAAATCTTTGTTTCTAATTCAGATGGCAAATTGTTACCGTTGTGGTGAAGCAGATTAATAAATTTGAATTCTGTAAGATTTTTTTTTATGACGTAATTGGGCTTCTGTGGTGAGCCATCAAGGCTACTTCTGTCAGAGCAGCATTTGCTTCTGCTATCTTTTTACCAGTGAATGTCTTCCACCAGGTGCTATATGTGCACCAAGTAAGAGGGCAACACTACACACATTGCAAAGCATTACAGGTTAGATTTAGTGCCCAAGGCCATAAGTGGTTACTACTTAAAAATGTAATAGATGTGTTGGCAGTCTATGCAAAGATGCCTGGTTTTTGGGATTTGATAAGAGGAAAAAAAGCTCTGTCTTTTATCCCATCTTCTGTGACTTGACTTAGGGAGGTGAGGCATCCTTAACATATACGGACAATATTTCATCCTTCTCTGATATGGATTCAGGGGATGAGGCTTCTGTTTCATTTTTTATTCTCCCAGAGGCTGCTACTTTTAGGGATACTTTTACTACTATGCTACTTGTATTGGCACATTGTATTTCATCCACATTAGCCTACCTGTCTGTCTTGATAGAAATAAGTCAAGCACTTAAGGTCTTCTGCCCAAAAAATAATCCATACAAGTCAAATAAGAGCAGTCAGACCACCAGGCCAAAGAACTTAAATAAAACACAATAAAATCCAAAGAGCTCCAATGTATATGCGCTTTGGGTCAAGCCCTTCAGCAGATAAAACACTGAATTTTACACACATTTAAGCATTTCACTAGCCAATCACCTTTAATATTGTACCCTCTACCTTTTTAGGGCTGGCTTAATTGGTACTATACCATTTAAGCCAGACATTCTATCTGCTGTTAATTCTATGATCCACTTCATTTCATTATACTCAAGCTTCGCAGTATATGTCAGCATGTTTGATTTAATTAATGCCATATTGATTGCCTATAACAGTAAATACATTTTTAACATCCAACGTTACAAACAGAAATTCCTGCTGTTGTATATTTCCCATAGATTCAAATAAAGTTTGTAAAAAGTGACCTGTGTCTTTTAAAATTCTTTGAAATAAATGTAAAATCCATTTCAAGGTGCACTCCACCCATATGGAAAGGTATTGAATTTCTAGGTACCAAGAAGGGTGGTGTCACAACATATAGGAACGTTTAAGTGTAGACAATGTAGAGTATGTCCTTTATGTTATGGAACATAATTTATTTGTACATCCAACAACAAAAAAAGAATATATTTTCAAAGGTCATGCAGACTGTAGGACATGCAGTGGGATTTACTTGGCCACCTGCCAGCAATGTACGTCATATCATATAGGTAAAACTAATTGTATGCTGAAAGACAGGATTTCTAAATATTTTATCGGACAAATGCTTGATCATCATATAAGCAAATAACCCTAACCATGGATTTAAGTTTGTGGTTTTACAGATAGTGTAAATTAATAAGAGGGAAGGTGACATGGTGAACCTCACTGAGTATAATGAGATGAAGTGGAGCAGATAGAATGCCTGTTTTAAATGGTATAGTACCAATTAAGCTGGCCCTAAAAAGGTGGAGGGTACAATATTAAAGGTGATTGGCTAGTGAAATGCTTAAATGTGTGTGTAAAAGTGAGTGTTTTTAATCTGATGAAGGGCTTGACCCGAAAGCGCTTATACATTAGAGCTCTTAGGATTTTATTGTGTTTTATTAAAATGCTTTGGCCTGGTGGTCTGACTGCTCTTATTTGACTTACCTGTCTGTCTTTTCATGCCTGTAATGCACCCCACATCTGCTGTGTGTCCTCCGTATACTCAGCCTATATTTCCCCCAAGTTATTTTCTACTTCTCCAGTACACTTGATTAACAGGCATCTCTTATCCAATTAAAAGATAATCTGCCAGATTCACGATGGCTTGCACAGAGTGTACGAGTAGAGTAAGACTCCATGCAGCCATCATGTCTGACAAGCGATCCAGGAACAGCTTGTAGGGGCGTGTAAGAGAGCTCCTAAAACGTCTCCTACACGGGCAGAGCTGGGATATGCAAATTACCTCACTTGCAGCCGAAAGGCATGCCAATGAGGTAAATTTGCGATCCAGGAAGCACACACCTGTCCGAGTAGGAGCCGTGTTAGCTGCAGAAATGTACTCAGTTGACAACTGAGTACCGTTCTGCAAATAGCACAATGGAGCCTTGTCAGCTCCAAATAAAGGTTGCATATGGTTGAGGAAGCATGCCAATGGCCAAATATACGGCCATTGGAAATGTTCCCAGATGCAAAATTAAAATAAAAATACTTTTTTTTCGGCAATTTCCGATGTTTAAGCGTAGCACAGCGCCGCGCAAATGGGGTGCGCTAAAAAAATCATAAAATAAGAAAATAAAAGCCACAAATGTAGAATCTATGAAAACTTAAATTACAATGTAAGGGAATAGCAGGCTGAAGACAACATGGCCACCGAGTAGGTGTTGCTAAGGGGAGAAGCCCAGTCTCAGACATGTAATCAAGCATTAGTAGGCAATCCTATGTAAATGAGTGTTAGGATAGTGAATCGCACTTTTAAATAGCAAATGAGCACAGTCAGTGGAGTGTAGGAGTAGGATATGGGGAGTAACAGAGTAGGAGATAGGTGACATCACATGGGGGGTATGTATGAAAGTAGTGAAGCTCATAGGAGCAAAGTGGCATGTGTCAGCTGTCAGACATCCTGGAAAGAGGTGTGTCAACGGGTAGGCCAGGGAAAGCCAAGAAATGGAAGGTGTATACTGTGGATAACACCAAAGTTTCTTGCTGAGCGGGTATGCACGCCTGTAAACCCGAGTAAGACAGAGTGCGGGCGTGAAAGCCGGAGTAAGCATGTATAAGGCTGTTAAGACCTGTAAGTGCACGTTTTAAGCCGAATAAGCGAGTTTTAGTCCGTCTAAGCATGTGTGCGCGCATGCGAGCTGCTGTGAGTGTGTTTGCGCTTCTATGCGCGTTGCTCCCCCCTGAGGAAACAAAGGAAAAAGGAAGCAGAACAAATAGTAGGAAGCTACCAGGGAATACTAGTAGAGCTAGCAGGTGAAAACAGAATCAGGCAATTACACAGGCAGAACACTAGCCCAGGCCAGCACTTAAAACTCTGCAAACAACAGTGCAGTTTGTTTCTCTCAAGAGACATTGCAACACTGGAGTAAGCTACTAGAAGTGAAAACTGAAAAGCTTCACTCGGACAAAAAATGCTAGGGGCTGCCATTGCTGTTATAAGGCAACATATGCAACATGCTGAGGGTGGTGACAATGCAAATGCTGCCGGACAACCCACAGTGAGGAGACGGAGAAGAGTGTACAGGCCCAGGGTCACCTACCAGGGGTTACATGAGCTGGAGATAGTGGAGCGCTATAGAGTGGACAGAGACCTCCTGCAGCAAATTGTCGAGCTGTTCAGGCCACGCCTCACACACGGAACCAACAGAGGGGAACCCATCCCAGTGGAAACCAAGGTATGTGTTGGCCTAAGAATACTAGCAACAGGTACCTTCCAGAGACCAACTGGTGATATGATGGGGATATCACAGGCATCAGCATCCAGGGTACTGCACCAGTTCCTGGATGCCATGTCAGCACATGTCGGCGATCATGTATATTTCCCCAATTCCCGTGAGGTATTGGCCAGCAATATGCGTCTCTTCCAGCAAATAGCAGAATACCCTGAGGTAGTGGGTGCAATAGACTGCACGCATGTACGCATCAAAGCACCAGCCGGTGAGCGGGGTAGGGCCTACATTAACCGCAAGGGTTTCCCCTCCCTGCCAGGTCGTGTGTGATGCCCAGGGCATAATAATGAATGTGTGTGCTGGCTGCCCTGGGACCTACCATGATTCCCATATCTGGCATCTGACGCAGCTGTACCAGACATTTGCCAATGGGGACATCCCACATGGTCACTTAGTGGGGGATGCTGGCTATGCACTGGAACCGTGGCTGATGACATGCTGGCTATGCACTGGAACCGTGGCTGATGACACCCATCAGAAACGCACACACACCTGAACAGGAACGCCATAATGAGGCACATGCACAAACACGAAATGTGATTGAGCGTGTGTTTGGGTTGCTCAAGTCACGGTTCCGGTGCCTGGACACATCTGGTGGAGCCTTGTAATACTCACCAACTACATGTACCCAAATTGTCATGGTATGTGCTATGCTACATAATATGATTCTACGAAAATAGCTGCAGCAGGACCAGCATAGGCCTGGGCCAAACAGCCCGCCACCATTGCCAAGGCCATCACAGGCAGAGTGTGAATCTGAGGATGAACAACCTGAGCCTGCCCCAGAAGGCAGAAGGAGGCTTGCCCAGTATGCCTTGGCAAAGAGGCAATGCATAGCACATACACTGGCTCAGTAGGAACCCTGGAAATGATACCTCTCTCTGACTCTCACATATAGTGAAAGGGATGCCTAAGTTGACACAACCTGCTTTCAAACATGTGCAGGGAGTGTGTAGTATGTGCATCCGACATAGGCAGCCCTGCAGCACCACCTGAGGAATGATGGCCATGTGTTAAGCAATGTAAGGTAGTGCTAAACAGCATTTGCCCACCATGTAGTATATACAAACTTGATGACCTTGAGTATCATCCTACACTTACCAAACATGATGCCACAATATGAAGACGATCAAGTTACAACAATTGGATTAAGTATTGGTGTCAGTGAAAGGGGATCCAATGCCTGTCAGCCTGGGATGACATGCTCGACAAGACATGATGCTTCACTAGGGATGGCTTTCTCCTGTCACCTGTGGCCTTTTGGATATTGCCAAAGGCTCTTGTTACCCCCATAGTGCCTTTTTTAGGTAAGGCTCAAAAGACAAACCCACCTCCATAGGTATCACAAGGGATAAGAAACTAGAAGTAATGCTACTCAATGCCAGATGTCTAAACTGCAAGATGCACACACTCCAAACTCTCCTCAGCATGGAGAATGTTGATATCTGTGCAGTAACCGAAACCTGGTTCAAGGCTCCCAAGAGCACCCTAGCACTAACAGGTTACACCTCATACCATGCTTAACAGCTGCAAAACGTGGAACAAACTACAAAAGGGGGGTGAGTATCAATATTTGTCAAAGATACCCACACCCCAAGATTCGTGGCACAGCATGAAGCATCAGAGACTATCCATGTGCAACTAAGTGGGTAAAACCGCCTTCCAGTTCATAGCCACACTTGGCTGACTGGAGAACACATGAAAATATGAAGGTCTCCCCAAACACCATTATATTGGGCGACTTCAACTACCCAAACTTAGACTGGGAGCATTACCCTAGCTGCAAGACCCTAGCCCAAAGGTTCCCAGAATTTATAAACTCAAATGCTATGGAACAACTTGCTACCACTCCCACAAGAGGGGAAAACATACTGGACCTGATCACCAACATGGAGACTATGCCCAAGACCAGAAGTGTATCCCTCACTGGTAAGATCAGACCATAGAGTAATCTCACTGGATATTCACATCCCGACCCCAGCCCATGGCCAGAAAACCACAGTGAAAAATTTCACTAAAGCAAATGTCACACTCCTCAAAACCGAGGTGGAATCCTTCACAGCCCCTGTGCCTGTGGAAAATATGTCCCAGACCTCAGAACCCTTTATAAACGCATTCTATGAACACCTTCAGGAATGCATGGATCATGCAATCCCAAATAAAACCAAGATCCAATCCTCCAAAGGCAGGCATCCTGTCTGGTGGACCCCAGCCATAAAAAAACATACAATACAAGGAGGAAGCTACTATATGATGGAGCAAAATCCCAAAAAGGGAAGGCATCTCTGATCAGTATTATTGAAAAACTACGGCCACACAAAATCGTCTAAGGCCATCATTGAGATAAAAATTGTACAGGACACTAAGGATAATCACAAGGCTTTCTTTACTTGTGGTAGGAACCTGGGTGGGAATTCCCAGATATGCTCAGAATTAGTCCAAAATGACAAAGAATACACCAAACCCACAGACGTTGCCAACATCCGAGCTGACAGGTTCAGTGCAAACTCCCCCCCTGCCCACCCAAAGGGCAAATATCTATCCCAGCAGAGTGCTGGCCCCCTGACATCTCAGATGCCCAGGTAACAGCCAGCCTCTCCAAAGCAAATCACACAGCATCAATGAGAACAGACAGTGTCCTGTGCTGTGTCCAACATGAACCCCAAGAAGAATTGAACACAAACATAAAACCACTGTTCAGTCTCAGCCTTACCACAGGATATGTACCCAAAGAGCAGTGTACAGCAACAGTGGTCCCTCTCCACAAAGGTGGTGCCTAATGGATACTGCAAGCCCAGAAGCCTGACTAGCTTGGTCTGCAAAGCTATGGAAAGGATCATCATGGACCTCCGAAATAAAGATATTGGGGACCTATAGACACTGGATCCTACCTAGTTTGGCTTTAAGGGCAAATCTTGCCTCTTAAACCTGGTTGAGTCATTTGAAACAGTCACCAAGGCCATTGATGAGGGGAAGGTGGTCCACACAGCCTACCTGGACCTCGCAAAAGCCTTCCATACAATACCCCACTTGGTCATTATAGATAAGCTCACCAGCTTCAATATAAACCCCTATGTCACTAGATGGGTTGCAAACTGGCTCAAGGACAGAACCCACATGGTCAGAAATGCTGGAGTCATGTCAGACCCCAAACAAGCTACAAGTGGCATCCCACAAGGCTCAGTCATGGGACTTCCCTTGTTTGGTATATATTTCTCGGAGGTACAGGCCAACACAGAAGGACTGTGGCTGAACAAATTTGCAGATGACTGCAAACTGGGCGCCATAATTGACCCTCCAGCTGACACAAGCATCCTCCAAAAGGGCCTCATAGAAACAGACAACTGGTGCCAGAGCCATGTCCTCAAGCTAAATGCAAAAAAGTATATAGTCCTCCCCTTTGGCAAAAACTAAGTGCCCACAAATTACCACATAGGTGGTAACCCATTACGTATGGAAGAAGTGATAAGGGACGTGGGGACCCAAGTTGATAGCAATCTCTCATTTGACAACCACGTGGCCTAAGTGTTTAGAAAAACATTTCATATAGCCCACCTAATCATGAAGGTATTCACATCTAGATCAGGGGAGGTCATCATGCCTCTTTAGTCTTCCCTCATCAGGCCCATAATTGAGTACAATGCCCCTTGTGGGATGTACCTTATCAGACACCTGCAGCAGCTGGAAATACCACAAAAGTACCTCACCAGGAGGATCAAAGGGCTCAAACACATGCCATTTGCTGCCCAGTTAAAGAAACTGCAGCTCCACTCAGTAGCATACCACCTGCCCAGAGGTGATCTGTGCCTGATATATAAAGCCATGTACAACCTGGAATCAATGGACATGCTGCACCTTGGAAAATCAGAATCCCTTCAAGCTACGTGCTCAACAGACCTGAACCTCAGGACTGAAATAAATAGGACATGCTGGAGTGACAGATTCATAACCCAGAGGCTCCCTCCACTCCTGAGTAAACTCCCACTCCAGGTTAGCCAGAGTCCCTCATTGACTCTCTTCAAGAGGAATCTGGATGAGTGGATGGGAGATTGTAGGTTTACCCTGGGTATCGCTTCTTTGTCACTGTTAGACAGAGGCACAGTATACTAACCTTGAAAAATGTCATGGCAAACTCCACTTAAAATGTGTGTTGAAAGCCAAACACACTCTGGCTAGGATTATAAATGCCCTAGGGCAGATAGCCTAGTATGAACCTATGAACAGAATCACACACACTAACTAGTACAACTGTGGTCAATGTGGAGTAATGTTTGGCAATGTCCACCCAAGTTGGTGAATACACAGCAATGTTGGACAAGCCTGGTTTAAGTAGACCATAGCTGAACAAAATGCAACATGCTCATAGTTGCCCAACTGGCCCTTAACCAGTCTGGTCTGCTCAGTATGAACATTTTAAAGCAGTGATGGGACTCAAACCCATGGTACTGTGCACCATAGTGAAAGTACTGAACCAGTACACCATGACAGTATTGCAGTGTTCAGCCAGTATGAAAGAATGTTGACAAGTCTTTGCAAACTATCCCATGGAAACCCTGCAGGCACAGCACAACCCCTGTTGAGTGATGACACAAAGGAGTCTGGCAGTAAGAACACAACATGACTTCCAACACACACAGTATAAATGTCAATATTGGTCATGTTCACACACAGCCACAAATGTAGTGGACTTCAGATCACAACATATGGAAAGGTCACACTGGGCATGCTCACACACCTGGATAAATGAGACATATGTCAGGCAACAAACCATGGAAAGCCTGAACTGGGCATGCTCACACACTTAGGCCATGTCTGAATATAGTAGTCGGCCACACATATCTGGCATTTGTATGTGTTAAGCCAGGAACCTCCCACGATCCAGCAATCTGCCCTGTGCACACAGTTAAATGACAACAGACACATATATTAATATACTGGAACCCTGTCATGATCAAACATGTTACGCAGATACACAAGTTGTTCATAGAAACTGGGAAAACTACGGCAATAAAGACCTGCAAACAGTATCAGCAACAAATATTGTGCACCCCCAACATAAACATAGGTGCAGAGGTCGATGCTAGGCTGTCTGCCCTAGGGAATTCATAAGCCTAGGCAGAGTGTATTTGGCATCCGCCTCCCCAGTAGAGTAGCCTACTGTGCCTCTGTAAAGTAGGTCACAGAAGGCACCCTTTAAGGCTAGTTTGCTGTGCCTCTGTCAAGCAGGGACACAGTGGAGATCCGAGGGGTGAATATGCAATTTCCCATCCATGTGGCTGTATTTTTCTGGAAGAGGGTTGGCGAGGGGCTATGTCTAACTTTAATTGGGATTCAATTCCAGAGTGAGGGGAGCCTCTGGGTAATGAATCTGTCCCTGCAGCATGTCCTGTTTAGTTTTGTGCTGAGGTTTAAGTTCCTGGAGTGTGTAGCTCTAAGGGTCTTGGATGTTATGAGGTGGAGCATGTCCATTACTCCTGGGTTTGACATGGCTGTGTACGTCAGGCATAGATTACCTCTGAGTAGGCGTCAAGCAACTGAGTAGAGCTGGAGATCCGTTAGTTGAGCTGCATAGGACATCTGTGTGTAGCCCATGATCCTCTTGGGGAGGTACTGTTGTGGACACTGTAGTTGCTGCAGGTGTTTGGTAAGGTACACCCCAAAAGGGACATTGTAGTCAAACATGGGCCTGATGAGTGACTAGTAGAGGGCCACAATGACCTCCCATGATCTACATGCAAACCCCCATGTGATAAGGAGGGCTATATAAAGGTCTTTGCAATGACTCTGTCAATGTGATTAGCAAAGGAGAGGTTACGATCTATGTTGGTCCCCAAGTCTGTAAATCCATCTTCTGTACTTAATGGATTACCACTTATGTGGTGATTTGTGTGCACCTTGTTTTCCCCAAAGGGGATGACTATGCATGTCTTAGCATTTAGCACGAGGCCATGGTTCTGGCAACAAGCATCCATCTCTGTGAGACCCTTATGGAGGAAGCATGTGTCAGCTGCAGTGTTGCTTATGGCCCCCGGTTAGCAGTCATCTGTGATGTTTGTTAGACATAATCCCCCCGTGTTAGTTTGAACCTCAGAGAAGAACATACCGAACAGGACAGGTCCCACAACTGAGCCCAGTGAGACACCAGTTGTAACTGGTCTGGAATTGGACATGGCACCTGCAAATCTGACCATGTGGGATCCATCCCTGAGGCAGATAGCAACACATCTAGTGATATAGGGGTTGATATTTAGGCTGGTAAGCATATGTATGATGCCTGAGTGGGGTATTGTGTTGCAGGCTTCTGCAAGGTACAGGTAGACTGTGTGAACTACCTTGCCCTCATAAATGGCTTCAGTAACCGTTTCAAAGATATGAACTGTGTGTAAGAGGCAAGATCTGCCCTTAACAAAGCCAAATTATGTATGATCCACTGTCTGGAGGCTCACAATGTTTTTGATTATGACTTCCGTGATAATACGCTCCATAGCTTTTTCTACCACACTAGTCAGGCTTATGGGGTGATAGTTCCTGTGGTCCGTTGTGGCACCACCTTTGTGGAGTGGGAGCACTGTATCTGTATGCCATTCTCAGGGTACATATCCTGTAGTAAGGCTAAGTTGGAACAGTGACTTAATGTGAGTGTTCAGTTCTACTCAGAGCTCGTGTAGGACACAGCCTGGGACACCGTCCAGTCCCATACATATGTTGTGTTATTTGCTGTGGAGTGGGCACCTTTCACCTGTGCATCTGTGATGTCGGGGAGGTTGCATTCATTTGGGATGGGCATCTGTACCCTTGGTGGGTAAGGGGGGGGATGTTTGTGCAGACTCTGTCTGCCAGGGTGTAGGCTATGTCTGTAGGTTTGGCATATTTTGTGCTGTTATGCAACAATTCAGAGCATATCTGTGTTGTTTCCACACATATTCCTGACATAACTAAAGAAGGCCTTGTGATTATCTGTAGTGTCTGGTCAATTTCACTGTCAAAACGTGCAAGTGATGATTATATGAGGGATTGAAGTGTCTTGCCAGTACTGTTCAGAGATGTCCTCCCTCTGTGGGATATTGCTCTGTTATGTAGTAGCTTCCTCCTTCTGTTGTACAGCTTATATATGGCCGGGGTCAACCAGACAGGTCTCCTGTTTTGGAGGAGTCATGGTTTTATTTGGGATAGCATGATCAATGCATACCTGCAGGTGCTCATACAATGCGTTTGTAAAGGATTCTGCAGATTGGGCTGTATTATCCTCCAGCACGGGGCCTTTGAAGTATTCCACCCCAGTCTTCACAAGTGCAGTCTGCTTTTGAGAAATTCTTTACAGTGATTTCCTTGGCTGGGGGTGGGGACGGGATATGGATGTCCAGGGAAAGTTGTTTATTGTCTGATCTTAACAATGAGGGTTCTACCTCTGGTGTGGAACATAGAGTCCCCATGTTGGTGATGATCAGGTCCAGTATGTATTCCCCCTTGTGGGTGTGGTGACTGGTTGTGCCATAGCACATGGATCCACAAATTGTAGTGGCTGTAGGGTGATGTTGTTGAGGCCCTGAGTAGTATCCCCAGTCAATATTCGTGTACCTGAAGTCAACCACTATAATGGTGTGTGTGTGAAGACCTTCATATCCTACACTGTTCCCAGGAAAGCCGGGTGCGGTTCCTGGGTATGGGGGGGGGGTGGTCTGAACTACACACCAAACCAAAAGGCAGTTTTGCACAATGGTAGTTGTATATGTATGGCCTGTCATGCTTAGTGCAGTGGTACCAACCCAGAGGCGTGTGTATCTGTGATGTATATGGATACACCCCCTACTTGTGTTGTATGTTACAAGTCCTGTGGTCAAGAAGCATGGTATAGAACATAACCTGGCAGTGCCAGTGTGCATATGTGACCCTGAACTAGGTGTCTGTTAATGCACAGATATTGTTGTCCCCCATACTGAGGGATAGTAAAAGATGTACATTCCTCTTTGGAAAGACTGATTATGTCAGCACCCTGTAAATACAGCAGGAGAAGGGAAATCATCCAGTAATGCGAATAGCGCGCTGTGCTAATGCGTCTCTCTCAAGTATCATAACATAGTTAGGTAGGGGTTTGAATCCTGCAAACGCTGTGTGTGTGTGTGTGTGTGTGTGTGTGTGTGTGTGTGGGGGGGGGGGTGTGTATGTATGTAATTCTCTGTGAAAGGAATGGCCTTTTTGAAGACTGGGATAACACACTACAAGATGTACATTCCTCTTTGGAAAGACTGATGATGTCAGCACTCTATAAATACAGCAGGAGAAGGGAAATCATCCAGTAATGCGACTAGCTCGCTGTGCTAATGCGTCTTTCTCAAGTATCATAACATAGTTTGGTAGGGATTTGAATCCTGCAAACGCTGTGTGTGTGTGTGTGTGTGTGTGTGTGTGTGTGTGTGTGTGTGTGTGTGATAGCAGGGGGTGTGTATGTATGCAATTCTCTGTGAAAGGAATGGCCTTTTTGAAGACTGGGATAACACACTACAAGATGTACATTCCTCTTTGGAAAGACTGATGATGTCAGCACCCTATAAATACAGCAGGAGAAGGGAAATCATCCAGTAATGCGAATAGCTCGCTATGCTAATGCGTCTTTCTCAAGTATCATAACATAGTTTGGTAGGGGTTTGAATCCTGCAAACGCTGTGTGTGTGTGTTTGTGTGTGTGTGTGTGTGTGGGGGGGGTGTATGTATGCAATTCTCTGTGAAAGGAATGGCCTTTTTGAAGACTGGGATAACACACTACAAGATGTACATTCCTCTTTGGAAAGACTAATGATGTCAGCACCGTATAAATACAGCAGGAGAAGGGAAATCATCAAGTAATGCGAATAGCGAGCTGTGGTAATGCGTCTCTCTCAAGTATCATAACATAGGTAGGGGTTTGAAACCTACAAATGACATGTGTGTGTCGCACAGTTTGTCAATGTGTTGTGTGTTTTGCTTTTATTATTGTATGACATATTATTATAACAGTAAGTTCAATGCACACATCAGGTATGTGTGTGCCACATACAGATATGTACCTGTGACCTTTAATAGTTCCTATGTGTGAAGCCTGCCTCCTATGATTACAGTTGTTACCCCTGCCAGCATGTGCCGCAGCTTACCAGACCTTAGGCCATACATGTAATTTGGTGACAATGCAGGCTACTGCAGTGACCTGTGTCCTAGGCCAACTATGTGACACACACCCATGAAAGCTTTGATAGATTAATGTGGGTGAGGGTTCATGTCTGGAGTATATGTCAGACATGTTAAAACACAGCAAAGTCTGTGAGTGATGGACATCCAGTGTAGGTGTATGGCAACTGTTGCCGATATGCATACAGACACCGTCTTGCTTAGGTGATACACCAAGGGACTGTAGAATACCTTTGGAAATGTGAATATCACAGGATAGACAAGATAACACTTGTCCACATGTACACACCATTACCCGTTCTACATGATGGGTGCTACCACCTACATTGTACTGTTGGAATACTATGTTAACTACATGCCGATGACAATGCTACAGTTGCGTTACAGCAATACAGCATGGCTTGGACAACCGGTAGCTGTCTGTATGATACCCTTGTGGTGGTTAGGCGTGTCATGTGTAGAATGCATTGTAGGCCACTGTATGCATTTGCAGTCGTGGATGGACATATCCGTAGTGTGTTGACATGTATGTGAGACTGCTATATGCCAAAGAGTATTGTTCCCAGGGATGTGTGGGGCTCAGTAAGAATGGCTACTGTTATAGTGTAGTACTGCAGGGATATCACTGACACCAGGTTCCTACATCTGTGAATCAGTTGAGGAGACACCATGTAATGACCATGGAATGTCAGGCTATGTAGGCTGTGTATAGTACCAGAATGCAGACCATTGACATATGGAAACCGTATCACCCACAGCTTACTGTCAAACCATGTCATGTTCCATGCTAACCATGTTCACAAATGTACACCTGCAACTCTGTGCTGCAAACATCACACATGTACTGTCCACACCCCAACACATGCAGGCACAGGTACACACAACAGCCATGTGGCACATGTGCAGACAGTACACTTTGGGAATTAACACTGGTGTATACAAAACTACACTGACAATCATAGTTAATGCATCACGCATGCTCGAATATACCCACATCGATATCATTGCACTGTACTGTTAACAACATGATATTATTACTACAGTCCTATGTAGTCACCCTGTGCATCAGCACCATGCTATCCTATTCCTGCATCAATGTTACAGATGGTAGGAGGTGGCACAGTTTCATCATATGCACAGGGTGTGTACTTGGTTTGCCAGAGTCTGCCATTGACACATCCAATCGACATGTATGTGTGTGTGTGTGTGTTAGTGAGGGACAACAGTACAACATGGGGCAATGTTGATGCGATGTGTGTATGTGTTAGCCCTAGGTGTTAGCATTATGTGTGTGTGTGTATGCTTGCACACATTTCCACCACGTGGCTGCCATATACGGGTGTTGTGGACAGCCACAGACTGTACCTGCCAGGTCATACAGATCACTGTCTCTGGCCACAGACACTGTACCTGTGCCTGGCAGGGGTGCTACGGACAGAATCGGGTACTAAGCCAGACTGGGTACTGTCATCAGAAGCAGTGGGTTGTTGACTGGACACATGTCCCTGCTGGGACTGTCCAGAGCCACGTGCACGTGGTCTTCTAGGACGGTGTAATGACAGCACAGACCCAGTATTGCATTTGTTGTCGTTCACGACGACTGCCAGCTGATGATGTTGCTGGCATACGTCCACGTCGACGCCTCAACCATCCTGCACTGTTCTGGCTCCTGGACATGTAGTTGTGGAAGAGATCTAAGTTGTCCCCCCAAGTCTATCAATGACCTCGCTGATATTACGTATGGCAGCCGCAATGTCACGCATAGTGTCATTCATAGCGGTGCGATGTGCTCTAAGCTCCCTCAGACCCTGCCTGGTGTACCGTTCCATACGTGCCTGTGCCTGCATTACAGCCCGGAACATAGCTGAGGTTGAAAGACCTCTGTGGGCACGTCTGACAGGGGCAGTACGACCACGGATGCTCCCACGTGAACCCCTGGACATCTTCCTGTGTGGTACCCTGTCAGGAATCTGGCCATGGCTGCTGTGAGGTGATGCATGTGCCAATGATACCACACTACCCTGGTCAATGCCCACTGTATGCTGTCCCTCAGCTAAGGACATTGGTGACCATGGATGTATCAGCAGGATGACTGTGCGCATTGATGGGGTTGGCTGCTGTGTAGTGTCGATTGGCTGACCAACGACAGACCCTGTCACACCTCCCTGTGCCATTACACATGTATCATCATTATCACTATCCCCAGCAGTGGCTTAAGGTTCCCTGCTGCACTCCACCAGAGCAGCATCAGAACCTGTGAGAGGAAGATAGGAAACTCAGTTTACAAATGTGTACACGATGTTTGCACACATGCACACAGGCACACTCCTCAGTACAGCAGATACAAACACAGACACACCTGCAATCCAACACATACACAATACTGTTTGAGGGTGGGTGACAGTATCACAAGGAAAAACATCACTGCACACGTGTCAGCATGCAGATTATGTGATGCACAGAAACATGCAGTGCAAGTGTAGACAGCCCTTGTTAATAACAGTATACGTGTACTTGATGGTTGTGTGTAGTTGTTCAGTGATTGTCTCTACCTTGGGACATAATGTGTACAAGGACATAACAATGTTGTGCAAGTGTTACAAGCTGTGGGTGCATATATTTGCACACACACACACACACACACACACACACACAAAACAGATGATGGTGCTAAGCAATAACTGCTATGTGTACTTTTGTGGTCAGTGGAACTGGATGTGGTGTAGTAACGTGAGCCATGATCAACATGCTTATTGTAGTCAGTCAACAATAATAATGTGTGCCAGACAGGGAGCTAGCATGCTGTACCTGAAGTGCAGTAACATGACTACATCCACAATTACACAGCCACGTGTTACCTGGGTGTGTAAGGTGGCCAATAGTGAGCATTGCCTAACATGAATGTATTATTTGTTCAAGACTGTTGCACAAAGACATGGTAGGCCTCTATCCCTCAGGTATATTATGTGTGCTGCGTAGAGGATAAGTGGGATACTGAAGGGTGGCCATACAGCAGGTGTCATAATTGGACATATGTAGCAGGCTAAGGTGTAGTGTCTATGCCAAACATGTGTGTGTTGTGTACATGTGTATCAGGTATGCCTATACAATGTCCAGTACTGTGTTGCCACACGTGTGTCATGCTCTGTGTATTGCATGTGAGTGAGGCAGCTACTGAGAATAATGGGATATGCATAGTCTCACAGCAAACTTGCACAGCATGCATTATGCGTAGGTGTTACATGTGCACACACTACACCTCCATATGACATGCACATGTCATTAGCAATAGTATTGTTATTACACACTCACCAGCATGGATTGGGTGCCTTGCTGTCACTCCTATGGACCTGCAAAAATATGACGGTGATTGCCAGTGGCCACAACTGTGCCATTGATACTGTGAGTATGATAAAGTACAGTAGTACAACAGGTGGCTTTCACAGGTGTACAGATTATGCTCAGAATATCAATCTTGCAGAAGAATAGGCAGGTTAACAGCTACACACACAGTACATCTCTCACACATGCATAAACTACCAGTACAGAGAACAGTCAACTACAGATATGGCATGTTACCTGCACACTCCATTTCAACATGCTGGGTGGCTCGAGCCTCCATGATGACACATGTTTGTGGATGTTGTTGTTGTTGGCCTGGAGCCACAACACTTAGGAGGTGCTCCTCCACACTGGTGAGGGGGGGTGGATAGGTACTCCACCACCTGTGGCAAGCTGGCGTCTGTGGATATCAGACGCACGCTGCCGGACATGTCTAATTAAATCACTGCAGTGATGGCGTACCTGCTCATATGTCCGGTTATGCATGCCTATGTCATTTACCTGACGGACAAGATCTTGCCACAGTGCAGCCCTCTCATGCTGGTTCTGGCTGGTCCTGGAAAACAGCACAGAGAAATTCTGCACCAGGCTCTGGTGGATCTCCTGATCCTCTGCTGCTGTATAAGGTGGGTTACGCTGATGCACCATCACCCTGGAAGGAAAAGAAAAGTATGTGAGCAAGTCATGTGGCACACTTAATATTCTAATGTACTGATATCACTTAACTGCCATATATAGCATCCGTCTGTCTATCGGGGGATACACAAGTTCGATACCACATATCAGTACTCAGCCCACAACTGTCTGACGGTGCCTGCCACACTCCATACAACAAACTAGTATACACTAGCACTCGGCACACTGTTTGGGATACAATGCACAACCTCACACTGGGGGTATGTATCAATCTAATGGATGAAGAATATTGTCATCCCATGCAATGAATGCAATGCACATTTACAGTTTAAACGGTAATCCACCCTAGTCTTTGATGCCATACCTCTACCTGACATATGTGCACAGTTGTTAATATAGCCAGCATACTGCTGTCACAGAGTATACATGCTGCCAGGTACACACACACCCTGTAACACACGTGATTGCAGCCATGGTACAGGCATCATTACACACACATTACACATACATACAACACACAAATGTATGACGACACAGATGAGCATTAACTGTGTACCTTATAGTACTGTGTGCCCCTACTTACAGATACCTGTGCATGATGTATGTAATCTGTGCAGACTACAGGAAACACACCAGACAGTGTTACCAGGGAATGTGAACATACACCATACTGTAGTGTTTAGGCCTACAACTTCAGGTAGTACAACAGTTCATATGTGAGCTGGATTCAACAGCAGTACCACTTACTGAGCATACATGTATTGCTTCTGCCTCCGATGGGACACCGCAGTCGTACACAGGGAACTTTAGCATAACATATGCCAATCTACTGTGTTTGCATCCCGATAACTGACACATCTTTCTCTGGCCTCACACCTACGACACAAACTACCATGACAGACACAAACTCACGCTAAGCTATCACACCTTTACAGACCTTGCACACAGTCAGTGTCACACTCATTCAACCTCACATAGCTGGTATTGCACTGAGTACATGTGTGTGTGCATTGTGTCATAGGTAGGTACTATGCTATTGGCCCTGGGCCTAGGGCAGCCTAGCCATATGCTACCCTGCCCTTTGGGACACATGTAATGTGATTTTACTTGCTTCTGTGAAACGGTTACACAGAGGTGACTCACAGGGCATATTACCTATCTCCATAACATTCATCAGGGGTATGTATGACATCTACTAATAAGGAGCCTTGTTTGTTAATGCTGGGTGGTTTAGTCCAGGGTATGGCATATTTGTGTATAGAAACCTGTACCTACAGCATGTGCTGTTTACTGCAGTGACATGGATTAGGGCCCTAGGTCATGTAGGCTGGACGGATTGTGAGGTGTTGCCATGGTGGTTGGCCCACTGGTATGGGTGTGACATAACTCTGTATGTCCAGCAGTGGTAACCTCTGTGTAGGAAGTATGCAAGGCACTCTAGCTGTGGATTTGTGAGTTAGTCTGCATAGGGAATGTGTTTGAGGGCATTATCAGTCTTTGTTAGGTATGTCTGTGGCCTTTCCACTTGCTGTAGTTCTCATGGGAGGTACATACTGCATAGGACATTGTGAGGTGTAGAGGGACACACTGACTTACATTTCCCTAGCTGACACACCTTTTGTGATGACACGTACCGTGTACAGGGATTACAAGACTAGTGTGCCACTGTGGATATCAAAGGGGAGGTTATTTTACACCTGTGTCCCATGTTCCCTTCTGACCCCTCCAGTGGTAGGCAGGCAACCACCTATGTGGTAGTTAGTGGGTAGCATGTTTTGGAATGGGGTATGGTACTGCAGTATCAACACTGGTGTTCAGTCCATGCCTTGGTCACCAGGCACCTGTTGCAGTACATCTGCCCCCATGTCCCCCTCTCTCACTCTCTCTTCATATATATATATATATATATGTGTGTGTACACATATAAATATATATATATATATTAATATATGCATATCCATATATATATATATATGTAAATATATATACATATCTACATATATATATATATATATATATATATATATATATATATATATATATATATATATACACACACACCGCTCTGTATAACCATATATATATATATATATGCACACACATATATATATATATACACACACACATCTATAGACATTCATATCTATCTGTATATATGTATGTATCTATTATATCTATATGTATATGCATATTCTATCTATACATACCTCTCTGTCCATATATATATGTAGATATATATATAGATATATATAGATTATGTATGTGTGTATGTATGTGTGTGTGTGTGTGTGTATGTATATGTATATGTGTGTATGTATATATATATATATATATATATATATATATATATATATATATATACACACACACACACACACTTCTAAACATCCATTGCTGTACATATACATGCACATGTAGGCACATAGACTGCCCACCTTTCATGGTGGGAATATCACTTCTGAAACAGTTGTGAGACATACCATTCTGTAATGATATTGCACAGTGTTGTGCAGAATGCATTATGCTGTCCTCAGGCCGTATAGCTGTAGCAGGCCTCACTGGCTCACTCCCACAGAAGTTCACCACCACATGACATATACCTGCACTGCATGCTGTTTTCAATGCCACACACTGCAACCTATATTGATATGTGCACATAGCAACCTTCAACTACATATGTATGTCCAGCCTTCACTAACAGTTGCAGTATGTCCCTTGCCCTATGCAGATCTGCATATACATATAGATACAGACTGCTAACACATATGGAGGGTTCACAGTATGTAGATTATTAGATTATGTAGTTTACATTACCTTTGTCTCTGACAGCTTTTTTCTTTTGACTTGCTGGCTTTTTTTTTTTTTTTTTTGGTCTCTGTCTCTCTCTCTCTCTCCCTCCAGTTGCTGCAATGATATTATTGCATGTGTGAACTGGCAGTACAGGCTGCTTTTGTAGGTATCTGCACATGTGCATGTGATGGCCTCTGCACCAATTGGTGGCCAGCATTTAGTAATTGCATGCAGCCTGCTGTGTGGTAATTGCAGTTCTCACTGTGATTTCAGGACACTGCTATAAAATGATAGGTTAGGTAGGCGTAGGCCTTTCAGTTTTGCAAGGTGGGGACCATGCTGGTTTGCTGTGGACACTGTTGTCAGTCAGAAGGTTGGTATATCTCTCATATCTGAGGCTGTGTTGTAGCCACTGAAATGCATATTGTACTGAAACCTGACTGTTGCTTCTTCCAGTGCACTCTTCTCCGTGTGTATGTTAACTCACACCTGCTAATGCTAACACTGTTTACATGGGAGTATGTACTTTCCTGTGGGATTTGTGGATTAACTGGCATACAATAGTGGTTCTTGCAATGTGTTGCTATGGCTTTTCTATTTTCCCTTTACATTCACTCCTTGAATGCCTGATATTTGTCTTTACTGGAATGTGTTGCTATGGCTTCCCTATTTTCCATTTACATTCACTCCTTGTAATGCATGATATATTTATTTCAGCACAAAGTTCTTATATGTTTGCTGTGGCTTAGTGGTACTTCATGCAGTTTGCTGTGGCTTAGTGGTACTTCATGCAGTCTGGTGAGCCCAAAGTCTGGGGTTTGACACTTACAAAGGTAATTTATTTTGCTGCTGAGCAGTACTGGGGCCTTGTCATACAGAGTGAATAAGGAACTTTTAAACAGTTGTAAGCTGGAAGCAGGAAGTCAGTGGGGACACCAGCTAGGGATGTGCAGGCTGGGTGTAGGGAAGGTCCATAGCTGCACATTTCTTTAACTGCAATAGCTGTACATATGTTTGACATTTGCTGTGACATTTGAAACCTTCCACCCCTGAGAGAGGGGTGAGGACAACTAAGTATATTGTACTAACAATTATGAATATCAGGCACATGCAGTGCTTGTGAACTGCTATACTGTCATTAGTATGTTAGATGGCTACATCCTTTGATATTTCTGTGTTGTACTCCTGCATAAGGGCATGCTTGTGGAAGTAATTCTACAGCTATTCGCAGTGTTTAACAGCAGACAGGCTGATATGCCTGTGTGTGTTTCTGACACTTCCAGGCCTCAGATACTCTCAGGTATATATTTGACCAGCCTCAGGGAAAGGTACATATCAGTGGGATACACCCGTGATATATTTCAGATATTCTGCAGTTTTGACTGTGGGGTATTTTGAGCATATGTATTACTAGACCATTTCTGACATGCAAGTAGTGTCTACTGTAACTTATTGACAGTTACCATTACGTGGGATTCCCCACCTTTCTGCCTACTGTGAGTACATTTCACAGGGAGTCAGTGGGGCACAGGTAACATTTGTTTGCAAATCAGGGACATCCCTGTAAATCAGTCACAGTTGGGAGGTCTGGCCTCTTACCTATTCAAATATGGCGGTGTTTATCCTGCTCTGATACTGTGTGGGGTTTGTAAGGTGCTACTGTAACATTATTACCTACTAGCATGGCTGTTTCTCTTATCACACTAATGTAATGCAATTCCACAAGAATTGCCAGTAAAGATACACAGAACAAGCTTTGTGTAATGGCCTTCCTATTTTCCCTTTACATTCACTCCTTGTATTTCATGATATATTTCTTTCAGCACCAAGTTCTTGTATGTCTGCTGTGGCTGAGTGGTAATTCATGCAGTCTAGTGTTTCCAAGGTCCTGGGTTCGAGACTGACAGGGGTATTTTATTTTGCCGATGAGCAGACTACAGGCCTTGTCATACAGAGTGACTAAGGCACTTTTAAGCAGCTGTAAGCGGGTTTGCGCGATGCTTAGCTATGCTTATCTACGCTTAGCTAAACGCACACCCGCTGACTACTGCTTAAAAGTGCTTACTCCCGCTAACACCCGCGCTATTTTCTTTTAAAGAAAAGAAAATGGGGAAATAGGAAAGTGGTGAAAAAGGGGGCACAAAGAGGGTAGGACAGTAGGAAAACAAGCTCGGGATGTGCATGAAGGATGTAGGGAAGGCCCATAGCTGCCCAATTCTTTACCAGCAATAGCTGTGTATATGTTAGAAATTTAGAGTGAGATTTGACACCTTCCACCCCTGAGAGAGGGGGTGAGGACAACAAAATATGTTGTACAGCCAGTTGTAATTATCAGTTTACATGTCCAGCAGACATGTATGCGAAATGAGCAGCTATGTATGGGGCATAGTTTTTTTGTGGGAACAGAGTGCTCTTTTTTTATTTTTTTTTTCAGGTGAGAGCGGAATGTGAGGTACAGGAAGTAGGTATATTTGGGGAGGTAGGTTGGGGAGGTTAACAGACCAGACAAGATGCATACAGGGGCAGAGTATGACACGTGGGGGATAAACACAATTGACGAGGACAGATGTTTGGATATCGCAAGCCCATGAGCCCACAGATGGCAACAGTGGAACTGAGATCCTCACCCATGGGCAGTTACAACTGCGCCTTCACAGCCCAGGCCGGGGCTGTGCTGGGGGCTGGAGAGGATGGGCAGGCACACCCATGAGTTGCGCCACTCTCGCCTCAAGCTGGCGTAGTGGATCAGTCACAGAACGCCTGATCTCACTACGCACCACAGACCGGACCCTATGGAGGGTTAGTGGAGGCTCTCCTCCAGCTACGCTTGCAGAGGGGGGGACGAGCCCCATCCCCTGCAGCGTTTCCACCCGAAGGTGGCACAGGGCCACCAGCGGAGGAGGTCCCAGCCTGGGCACTGGTGCCAGGTGCACTCGCCAGCTGAGGTGGGTCCGCTGGAACCTGCCTTCCCTGTTGTCCTATGTTTAGCAGTATTTTATGGTATTTTGGGTTAGTAACAAACAACACCATTCAAAATTAGTTGTAACAGCATGCATCAGTATTCCCATTAACCAAACACACATGAATTCCGAACATTGAGCAGCAAGCATAACACATGCATATTTAGAACAGCAGTGGACATTCCAACAGCATGCAGGGTTGATTGGTGGCAACAGGCCATCAGGTTTGGATATGTGAACAGGGCACATGCATCAATGTACATGCAGATATGTATAAACCAACAGGACAAATGTCCATGGGAATTAATTGTGAATACACATACCCAGTTTGGTGTGGAATGGCATAATTTGTGAAAATAGGGTAGGGTGGAGAAATATTACATTAACAACGTAAACTACCTATACATATACTGTACATTCCTAGTAGATGCAGATATATATCCCCTACATGTATTGGTACAGTTTCCTGTATGTAACCTTAGGAATGTTGGTGATAGGGATGTTACTGCTACATTAATATACATTCCATTTTTATTCATATGTGTTCATATCTGGCTGTGTTCAGGTAAAGCATCCTGCTACATTTGATTTATATGGGTCTAGACAACTGTGGATGTTCAGCATTTCATACAACCATACTATCTCCATAATGCAAGGGTACAGCAACATATCCAAATTGTGGGACGGACACAGTCCAGGTTCTGTACTTTATTAAAGACATTTCACTCTTTGGTTGTGGCTGTCTCATTTCATTATGTAGTGAATGCAGTATACCTTTATTCCAGACTTATTACAGATTTCTTGGTAGCTTCAAACTCTCTTTCTCACACTCTCTCACTTATTTTATATTTACATTTCAGGGTAGTACTTAATTCTAGGCTTTATTAACATTTATTACTGGGTTACAACAATCCTTTCCAGTTGACTCACTTATTTCATATGGCAGAATTTACAAGGATGTATTCGACAGTTGTCTATCCTTTGTTGATTGATTACAACACTCATTTTCAGGCTGAAGCAGTTATCTGATATTACAATACAGGTGGAAACTCTATTTGAGACTTGTTTAATCTTTATTACTGGATTGCAATACTCTTTTCCAGGCTGCATCACTTATCTAATCTTACAATACTAGCAGAATCTTTCTTCTAGGCTTATTTGACCTTTATTACTGGGTTACAACACTGAACTCATTTACAAGCTGTCCCACTTATATTCTATAACAATATCAGCAGAATAGTTACTAACCTGCCTGGTGGTGCAACCTCGCCAGCCTATCAGCATAGGATTGCCGATTTGCGGAACGAACACCTGCAGCTGTAATATAAATGAAGGAATATTGTAACGTACCTATCCATACTATAGGCTAGGATAGCATTTCTTACATACTTAATTACATGGATACTTACTCAGTAGTGGGGCATTGAGCATTTGGCGGGCCTCCTGGATCCATTGGTTCAGTTGGTCCTCCTTTCGTCGCTTCAGGTCCGCATGGTGGTGACGGACCTGTTCACCAGTCCTTGGAATGCCTGTGGCACTGGTGAGATCATGTGCCAACCGGTTCCATGCCTCTGCCTTTACGCTCCCCATTGAACCTGGCCCTGCATGAGTTGCGCTTCATGATCATGGACTAGGAGCCAAACCATATATTTTGACTCCTCAACACCCCACCTTTGTGCTCTAAAGCGATTTCCCTCTCCTGCACCTGCCATCCTGACTGCAAATGGGTAGCACAATCCGTTATGGTGTGTATTCCCGCCTATGGGGCTTATATATGCCGGTTTTCCCGCACTTATCTGTGATTGGCCATTTTGGATATTTCTCTGCTTACAGCAAACCTGCTTTATCATGGTTATATTTTCATTCATTCCTATATGTATGGTAATACTGTATTTCTCAATACAACTGTCATGGCTTAGTGGTTCAGTACTTTGACTATGGTGCACAGTATCCCGGGTTCGATCCTTGCCATTGCTTTTTTTATTTTACTACTGTCTAGACAGGCAAGTAGGTGTGTCTGTGTAAAGGCGACTTTGCTACAGCTTGCCCAACGTTGCCCGACGGTAAGCTGGTTGGCGCGCTGCACAGCTCCATGCAAACAGCTTACGCTGGGTAACATGTTATGTAGCCATAAGCACTCATATTAAGCTGGGTAAAGCGCTGCCCAGCTACGGGCACTCATATTAAGCTTGTTAAAGCACTGCTCAGCTACGGGCAATTATGATCCTTTTTATATATACATAATATAGGTTTTGTTCAGAAATACATGGGCCATTTCATTACATTTTACTTAAATTAAATTTTTATATATCGGGGAATTGTTCCATACTTATTTAAAGAAAAATGGAGGGGGAAGTTGTGGGGCTCGAACCGTGACTACCTATTCTTTGGGCGACGTCTGTACCGCTACACTATTGCTACTTTGCTTAATTTGCATATGTAGATCTTATATGCTTTTCAGTGTCATATCTGCTAACTGTGGTTGAGTGAAGGGCATACCCGAGCAAACGAGCGCAAATGCGGGCAAACATTTTGGAAGTTATAAAAAAAAAAGGAAACTGCTATTTTTTACATTTTACATATTTTCAGTCGGGTTTAGTTTGTGGGGATGTGTGGTGGTGTGTTCCTTGACATTTCATCAGACTCGCTCATGGGTGTTTACTTTCAGGACTCTGACTCTTCTGGGGGCGTGTCCCTTTGCTGTACTCTGCAATCGGACACGCCCCCTACTTTCCTACACGGACCGTGTTAGACTTGAGTATGATTCAGCATGCCCTCATGAATATGCATGGCATGCTGACGTCATACCATTCAACTGCAGCCTCCGAGTAAGACATATTAAGTTTTACACGGAGGTTTCGTGAATCCGGCCCAATGTATTTCTGCCTGCTCCCTGTTGGTAGCAAATCTAACCCCTTTTATCTGTGCATAGCCTTGGTGCTATCTAAACATCAAAGATCTGGAGGCATTTATCTAAACTCTGGCCTTTACTTCTCCCAGAGCTCTGGTCCTACTAACTGTGCCATGATCCCCCAAACAACTCCACCTGAAAACTTTTTCACTTACACATTAAAAACTTCTGCAAAAAAGTAACTCCATTCTTGGGTGTCGCAACTTGTTCTAGACATTCTTGTCCTTAATGTAACATGGTTAAAACCAAGCATTAAAGACAGTAAAATTAGTCCACAGGACCATAATATACTTAAGCTAGATAGCCATTCCTCCTCCTGTTTTGACTGTGCAGTCATGTACCTGGACTCCTTACATGTTCATACTTAGTTTGCAGTAGCAATGTATCGAGTTATTTTATACCTTTTTGTTTTTTAGCCATAATTTTCCTGTGTTCTGATTTACAGGATTCCCTCTTTTATTTTTATGAATATTTTATTTGTAGTAATGTTTCTTTTGAGTGTATTGCACTTTGATTAGGTGAGCATGATTATTTATGGGCCAATATTTTGTATTTTAGCTTTTATGTAACTTTAGTAGCTTGACTTTTCTACCCATTGAAGTGAACAGATACATTTTTTTTCTTCTAATTTGTTACTGATTGTTACATTTTTTTTCTTCTAATTTGTTACTGATTGTTACATTTTTTTTCTTCTAATTTGTTACTGATTGTTAGTTTGGCTATTTCTGATTATTTTGATGCTTTTTATTGAAGTTGTGTTTTTTGTGCTTTTACTTGCCATTGCAGTCTGTGGAACTAGTTGAATTTTTGAGTGTTTTATTTTTCCTCCTTGATGTCTAAGGGATATAGATTTGGCTTGGGGCTGTCTTTATTTAGGATGACATGTTGTACATATGTTGGATGTAATCATGATATATGTATGTGTTAGGGTTGGAATAAAACATGTCTATTTGGGTGGAGGTGAAGTACTTATATGAAGGAAATAACTAACTAAATAAATAACATTAATAAAGCAACACTATTCCCTAGTGAAACAGAATCATTCATCCTTGTGCTGGACCATGACAGAATCATACATAAACTTGAGAGTCCTGTTTGCTAGTTTGAAAAATACTGAAACTTTAAGTTCAAGCTTGCAGCAAGACCTCACTTGTAATATAACTTTTGTATGCAAGTGATAATTTCTCATTACTATGCTCAGTTTACATCACTGGTTGTCAAAAAGCAGATTCTTTAACAAGAAATATATATAGTAATTACTAATATTAAATATCAGTCAGACACGGAATTGAATATGTAACCTATCAACAACCAATTAAAATGAAAGCTGTTTTTATTAAAATGAGGTCAGTTGCTAAAATGAATTGAATTTCAGATTTAAAGATTGCAAGATATTGTTTGTAAAACATGGAATTTGTAGCTGAAAATTACTTCTGTAGGTAGTAGCCATGTTGTTTAAGGTTTGAAACAATTGCCTTGAGAAGTACAGACATACCATATGGTTATTCTTTGACACACACAACCCTTTCATCTCTGTGGGCAAATTCTGTTTTACATGGAGATACAAGGACACTAGCCGACATATGAAGATACAAAGCCCCAGTTGTCTTATACCCCTGAGTCAAGAGGTTCATTATAACACCCACTACTGTCCTATTCAAGCACTGAAGTTCTTGTGCATCCCAGTTGTGAAGAGTAAGATCATAGAAGACGACAGGAAACAGTAGGAGAAATGAAGACAAAGCAGCACAGTGAGTCTTAAACTTCCTCAGTTCTCTGTACAAATAAATAGTCATGCCGTCATACATAAAAATTTGATTTTCGCTCTTCAGATGCAATAACAACATCAGGCAAGTCCATGATAAACAACACCATAGATTGTTTTTAAACACATCTGAAAGAAATCCCTGGCTGTGACTGAAATGGTTCCAGTGGGATCAGTGCTCTACCCCATTTAACAAATTTAAAATAAATAAAACAGTGCTGTGTAGTTTTGCCAGATATTATTTTAACATGGGTAGAAGAAGCAGCCATTGGCTCCAGTGGCAGGTGAATTTCTTTTGACATTTTGTACGATAGCTGGTGTGTAATCAGTACTCAAAAACCATGTTGTACTCTTGAGTGGCATTCAGACAGTTTAAAAAACAATGCCCAAATCAAATTGCTAGTTATGCTTGCAATAAAAGCCACAATCTTTACAGTCCTGTATCTTAAAAAAGATGTGTGCACTGTAAAGCTATTGACTGACTTTAACTTTACACAGATGCCATCCACCAGTTGGAGGAATGTTGACATGATTTTGTAATGTAGAAAAGAGTAAAACGGTATTGCACTTTGTAGCTGTTTTATTAGTGGCCACTTATTTATTGACTGATAGGACATGCTTCATTTTCCCTAGCTCTGGCTTCTTTCGTAGACACTTCTTTTTGGTTCGGGGGCCAATACCATGCTTAGCAAGGTTTGGGGGATCACATTACCATGTCTAACATTTATCTCTCCATTCAAAGCAGTCTGTTGCAAGACATTCTGAGGGCCAGATAAAATGCTTTAGTGGGTCAGATTGTGACCCTAGGGCCAGCTGTTGGATACACTGGTCTAGAGAAATACTTTTCAGCCCCAAGAACTACTCCAATAGTCTTATATGGGCTGTCTTTTCTACATAAGAAACTGCTTCTTTTTTCCCCTCTTATGTAGTAATACAGAAGTAAAATCAGTCGCAGGTAGTATCCTTAAGTTGAGACCACATTTTATTTTTTTCATAAGCATTCTTTTATCATAATTGTGTAGGTATGGGTTCACATTCATGTTTACTAGGTTAATGACCACAAGGGCCTTTTTGTTTAAAAAAAAACAAAAACTTTTTATTAAATTCACTTATACATGTGTATTATTGTGTGCGTCATAAATGAAAACAAACCATATTGACAATTTTAGTTGCAAACATTATATATCACTTATAATTTACCAAATCATTCAAACATTACATAGCTCATTTAAATCCTGCCTTCTTTTACACCTCATTCCCCCTCTGTAAGTGTTGTTTCCACAAGTCCCATTTTTTTTCTCTGTAATGTTCTGCTATCCTTTTCTAAACATCCCAATCCCAGTAGTTTTATCTCTGTTACTATATTCACTAATTCTAGTACAGTTAATTTAGACTTTGATTTCCATTTTCTAGTAATTGCATTTTGGCAGCTACCGTAATTAGACTTGGCAAGGCCTTACTATGTCTAGGAAATTTGATTCTGTAGCATAGCTCAGAAAAAAAAAATTCCCTAGATACACCAATTTGCACCCCCCATATCTCTGATAGAGTAATCTGTAGAGAATCTTTAAAGTCTGTCAATTCATTACACTCCCAGAAAATGTGCCCAGTTACCATTTTCTTCCCCATCCCACCTCTAACATTTGCTGTCTACTTGAGCAAAATTTCTCTCTACTTGGGTTATAAAAATACCTATGTAAACATTTACAAGCAAAAATCCTAAATCTTCTCTATTTTGTTGTATATTTGGGAGACATGTATATATTCCCCCCATTGTTTCTTTGTGAATTGCTTATCCAGTCTCTCTTCCCAGTCCTTTCTAACCTCCTCTGATTGATTCTTATAGTTGTCGTGCAATATTTTATATACTGTACAAACTATTCCTTTCTAATCTCCTCTGATTATTATAGTTATGCAATATTTTATATACTGTACTATTCTTTGTTTAACAGTAACTTCTGTTCTGGATTCTACTAAAACTCTACCAGAGCTGGCCTTTCATTTAGGACCACACTATTTCTCTTTGCCTATACTCTATCAGTCCTGGTTAGGGAAGGCTATCTCTAACCTGCAGTCCAAACACATACTTGGCGTCTTCCCATTCTATTATCTTTCCCTATTTAGATAGTTGCTCCTAATACATTGGTTCCATTGCCAATTTTCTCCAATAAATTCCAGACCTCTCTTGCCTGTTGTCTGTATCCCTTATTGCAGTTACCCTATTGGCAGAATCTCCTTTCTCCATTCCGTTGTTGGATTAGTTAGAATATTTTTTGCTGCTCTGTGAATATAATATTTTGTATGATTATTGTTTTCTTTAAAGATCTGCATCCAAAATCCCAGTCTCTCCTTGTTTCTTTAGCTTTTCCACTGTTTCATTATCACTCTCCACTTTGAATTATAAGTTTTTGTTTGCACCATGGATTGGAGTCTTGACTGTGTAGCTCTGATATACCCCTTCAAATCAGGTAATTCCAATCCGCCTTGTTCTATTTGAAGAATCCTGTTATCCCACTGGACTCTTGATGTCTTCCCCTCCCAGATAAAATCCTTCAGCTCTTTATTAGTTACTATTCACAACTTCAACCCTTGTTGATAAAAATTTGCCTGACCTGTGTATAAAACTAAAGGGATTAAAAACATTTTAACTGATTGTATCTTACTATCCATATCCATGTTACAGAGCTTCCGATTTCTCAATTTTTTTATCTTTTGTTTAGTCACTTCCCACATATCCTTAGCTGCCGCACCAGAATAATTTTTAATCCATACTCCTAAGTACTTCATTTTGCCATGTCGCCATAAATATGGACATTGCTGAACAAATTTGTGTGTGGATACATAAGTTTTAGCTTCATTAATTTTGTATCCCAAAAAGATACGAAACTGTCTCAAAATGTTCCACAATACTGAAATGTCCTTTTCTGGTTTTCTCAGGTATAAGTATCAGTTGGAAATAGTGCCAGCTTTTCTTGACTACCATACCAATTATATCCTTGAATTTCTAAGTCCCATATTTCCTTTGCCAATGGTTCTAAATATAATGCAATTAACAAAAAGGAAAGAGGACACCCCTGCCTGGTTCCCCAGCTCAAGCAGAAATCATGAGAGAGGAACCCACATACTTTCATTTTCGTCTCTGATCCCTCATATATCATCCTAATCAACTTTATAATTTTATCAGAGAATGCAAATGCTTCCATTGCCCTGCTTATAAAGTTCCAGCTTACTCTGTCAAATACTTTCTCTGCATCAAGGCCAACAACAGCAGTGGTATTTTCTTACATTCTGCTTCCCTCTGGATTACCAGTTTCCTGTTAATGTTGTCAAATGTTTGCCTGTCTTAAACAAAACCACATTGGTCCATATCTGTCAATGTGACATATCTTTTGCCATTCTTTTAGCCATTCTAGACATAAACACTTTATAATCCTGGTTTAGTATTGAAATGGGCCTGAAGCTGGATCTGATGGGTCTTTATTCTCTCTCTAGGTATTACAGCTACCATTGCTTTCTTCTAGGATGTTGGTACTTCTCTTAAAATACTGTTAAAACCTTTTAGATCTATCAGTTTTTTTAAATCCTAGCTTCCAAACTTCCACAGGAATACCATCTGTTCCTTGGGACTTTCCTCTGGATTGGTTATACATCACCAATTTTTATTTCCTCTCTTCTTATCAGCAGTTGAGTTTCCTCAACCTCTAACCTTGGCATATTTAATTCTTCCATAAACATCCATTTGTACCTTTTCTTGATTTCCATCGCCCTCTGCTTTATACAGACTTTCATAGAATTTGCAAAATATTTCTAATACCTCTAGATGATCTCTTGTTATCTTCCTTGTTGTAGGCTCCCTAAGCTTGGCGACAGCCCTTTCTACTTTCTGTTGTCTGAGTCCATGTGCTAAAGGGTTTTGTGCTCTAGAGTTATTAAAAAAAAAAAACAAAAAAAACAATTGCTTAACAGCAGTCTTTCTAAACTCCTGCATATTTTGAGGTAACCCCTTATTTTCTGTTTAGCATTCTGCAGGTGCTGCTGTTCTTCCCTGAGTATTCTCCCAATTCTGCAATACTTTAATATTGTCAATCTCTCTGAATAGTTATTTCTTAACCATATCTCCATTCCATTTATTTCTACCCTATGTTTAAACTCCACTTTAATTTTATCCCACTCCCTACCTATATTTTCCTGAATAAATTTCTATCTTCTCTAATAGCTCATGGATAATTTGCACTGACCATGCCTTAAATGCCTATTTTTTCAACAGATAGATGGGAAAGTGCCAGTGTCTCGGTTTTATTTCATTACCCTATGTTTTTTTTGTTGTTGGCACATGATCTGAAAGAGTTATTTGTTGTGTATCAAGACTTTCAATTAACTACACATTTTCCTGTGAAACGTAAGTTCTGTCTAGCCTAGTCCAGTTTTTGTATCTTGGGCAATAACTTTTAAATTTACTCTGCACTCCAAGTGTTAAGTTCACATCTTCCAAGACAAGTAGTTTTATAAAATCTACCCTCCTTTGTCATATTTTTCCTTCTGCCCCCCCCCCGACGCATCTTCACTGGTGCAAATCAAATTCCACTCCCCACCTATAAGTATTATTTCTTGCTGAAAGCTCTCCCAGAATTTTCTTAAGCTCCATCATAGCAGATGTTCATTGTGTTTCACTGTTGCAGTCCCAACAGATGGGTTATCCGGCTCCCAGTATCCCTCAGTTGGCCAGAATACCAAAGGTAGTAAACCTGCAGTTGGTTGTAAAAGACGTCAGGGCGTTGGATACAAAAGGAGGCAGCCAACGTCACTTCCTCAGTCTTCCTTGCCGCGGAGCCCGAAGCAGAAACTTTTCATGCACGAGTGCCAGTCGGCAGTTTACCTTGGTTGGTTTCCGACTACAAGAGTTGAAATCTACTACAGCTAAGTACCCCATTTGGGATCCTCCTTTTCTTGCCTTAATGAATGTCAGAAAAAGTTAATTGCCTTACCTGTGGAAAGCAGATTCCCCATAGAGATTTTCATTCCTATTGCATTATTTGTGTAGGCTTTGACCACGACATTCCCAAGTGTGATCTCTGTGCCTCCTTTAATCCGCATACTATCAGTCGTCAGGCTGAGATTTTGGCTAGGCATTTTGGAGTTTGGCCTAAGTTTGTTGGTATGGTGTCTGCCGGTCATCAGACTTCGGATGTTCCGAAGAAACATAAGGATAAGGACCGCGACAGGCCTCAGAAAGTTAAGTCCTCAGATGAGGTTAAGTTGGTGTTCAATCAGGCAGTAGCCAGTGAGATGCCTTTGCAGTCCGCAGATGTACAACTGCTGGCCTTACTTGAATCAGAGTCCCTTAGGCCTTCGGCCTCCGTTTTGCCTTCCGATCTGTCGCCGGTTGCCTCTTCTGCTGGAGCCGCTATGCTGACTGTTTTACGTTCTGACAGCAAACTTCTTACTTCAACCTCTGCTGCAACTTCGGCTGTTGCCAGGCCTCCTGAGTCTTTCAGGCTTGCAAGTAAATATTCCATTCATAAGCTTGTGAAAAGGCAGGCTCCAGCTGCTTCTCGTTCCCCTCAATCCCAATTGGTTAAAATGGCTAATGATTTGCTGACTCTTATTAGGGGTTCTCAGCCTCCTCCTTCTAAAAGGAGTAGGGATGTTTCTCCTGAGGTTTTGTCCTGCTCAGGGTCTGATTCTTCCAGCATTTCTGCTGACGAAGAGGAATTTTCTCAGGCTTTTTCTCCTTTTGAGGATTCAGATGCAAAGGAGTCCATCCCTTCGGAGGATTTCTCTTTTGGTGATACTTTAAATACCCTCAGGGAACATTTTAAATGGGAAAGTCAGGATTATCCCCAATCCAAGAAACGGATTAGGGAGTTTCTGGATTTACCTCAGCATAAGCCTCTTGCTATTCCCCCTGTGTTGGAAGTTGTTGATGTTTTTCTGGAAAATTCCTTGACTCCAAATTCGGTTTCTCCTGCTCCCAGGAAACCTGACGGGTACTACAGAGTTCCTGATTCTCATCTGTTACTTTTTAAGAATCCGTTTGCGGATCCAGAGGTTATTTCTCAGGGCCCTGAAAGAGTTAAGGCCACTGTTACCAGGAATCCTGTTCCTTCTGACAGGGAATCTAGGAACCTAGATAGGTGGGGCAAGAAGGTCTATACTTCTGCAACCCTAGCTATTAGGGCTACCAACTGTCTATTTCATTTGCTGAAGTACCAGCAGCACACCTTGGAGTCTGTTAAGTCTAGGATAGCAAGTGTACTTCTGGCAGAGAGTAAAGACATGCAGGATTTACTGAATTCCGCCAGTCTGGTCAATAAGCATTCTTTGCATTGTGGTTTTGACATCCTTTAGGCCTCCAGCAGGGCTACGGCTACTGGATCTGTTATTAGAAGGCACACTTAGCTCAGAAACAGAGTCTTCCAGAACCTGTCAAGGCTAAACCTTTGGATGTACCTTTGCATAAAGACAGTCTTTTTGACAGCAAAGCAGAGGAGGTACTGAAGAAGATGAAGGATAAGGCCAAGTCCATGCAAACTGTTAAGGATTTTCTGCAAGTTCAACCCCCTCGCTTTAGCAGAAATTACCCTTCCAAGAGTTGAACTGCGGTGGTGGTGCTGCGGTAGCGTTGTCTCCTCACAGTAAGATGTTGTCCTGTTCGATTCTCAGCTAAAGCATCTTCTGTGTGGAGACATGCGTGAATAGGCGTACCTTCGTTGAAGGTTGTGCGTCAGGGCTGGCAACTCGGTACGTAAAAATCTACTGCCAGTCATTAGCGGACCGGAGTTCCACTGTGGTGATCCCTAACTGGGAAAAGCCAAAAGGTACAACAACAACAACCCTTCCAAGAGTTGGACCTTTCCTGGTACCAGCAGACAGAACCGTTCCAGGACTAGAGGTTACAAATCTTCTAGGGGGCAGGGGGCTACCCCTCAAAGGTCTAGGCGTTGGCAGGCTTCCACTTCTAAAGGGGGAAACTCCAAGCCTGCATCTCAATCAAAACACTTTCAATGACTTTTTACAACTTTTGCCTGATCTTGCTTGTCTGGAGAGTCCTTTAGGGCCCTTTTTGCAGATGTCTGGGCCACTATCATGGACGACAAATGGGTGCTCAGAACGGTGTCCCTAGGGCACAAGTTTTCTTTCCAGCTCCCAAGAGATTCCCGGATGTCCCTCCAAACCAAAGGGCAGAAGTAGAAAAATAAATTTTGTCCGTCTCATCTGGGAGCAATAGAATCTGTTCCTGCTCAGCAGGTAGGCCAGGGCTTCTATTCCAGGCTTTTCCTAGTTCCAAAAAAAGAAGGCATTCTGAACTCCTTTCTAGTGATTCCAAAGTTCAGAATGCTCACTCTGCATCAGTTACTACTACTGCTAGAAAAGGATTCCTGGCTGGTAACCTTGGATCTCAAAGAGGCTTATCTACACATTCCTATCAGGGAAAGTTGCAGGCAGTACCTTTGTTTCAGAGTGGGCGAGCAACATTACCAATTCTCTGCACTGCCCTTCAGCTTATCTACTGCTCTGAGAGTCTTCACAAAGTGCCTGGCCCCAGTCTTTGCTTTTTGCAGGCAGAAGAAAATTCAGATTTGCCCATACTTGGACGACTGTCTGATTCAAGCAAATTTTCAGGAACAGCTATTAAAGGATCTGGAATTCGTAAAGACTCTGCTCTCTTCCCTGGGTTACACTGTCAATGTGGAAAAATCGAAAATGGTACCATCCAAGGAGATAACATTCCTTGGAGCGAGTCTGAACACAGCCGCCAAGATGATATATCTCACCCAAAAGATGCAGACAACTCTTAGTTTACTTCAAGGACTTGGCAAGCCTGTCCCAGCTCCCTGCAAGGAAATACCTGCAAGCTCTGGTATTCATGGCATGTTGTATTCTCATGATTCCATATGCAAAACTGCATATGAGGAAATTGCAATGGTACCTTAAGAACATTTGGTGTCAACACACAGAGGACCTGGATATGATGATTCCTCTGCTTCCATCTCTGCAGATGGAGTGTCTATGTTTGGCAACTGCCTGCCTACAAAACAAGGGCATGCCTTTTCGAACACCTCCTGCCACTCAGGTTCTGACTACAGAAGCATCGGACTACTCTTGGGGAGCACACCTGGATGGCAGATGCATAAATGGACGTTGGAACGCTCAGCAGATGCACCTGCACATAAATCTAAGAGTTGATTGCAGTTCAGCAGGCATTATTAGCTTTCAAGCATCTTCTTTCTCCAGGGACCCTGCTTGTCAGAACAGACAACACCACAGTCATGTGTACATCAACAAGCAGGGAGGGACTCACTCTTACCCCCTGTGCAGACAAAGCATGAATCTTTGGTCCATGGCAGCATCCCTGGACCTGCATCTCCTAGCTCAGTTTCTTCCAGGAAGGCTCAGTGTTTTGGCAGACCAGTTGAGCAGTTAAACCCTGGATCCTCACGAGTGGCAGCTGAACAGAGTAGTCTAAGTAGTCTTTTACAGCATCATTCAACGTTGGGGCACTCCTCGGGTGGATCTATTCTCCTCCCCGGACAACTATTTGCTACCTCTCTCTTGCACCAGACAGCAGCACAGCAGGGCCTGGAAAGTGGATGCTCTGTCCTTCGCTTGGATGTTCCTATCAGTGTACGCCTTCCCTCCTCTCCCTCTTCTTCCCAGAGTATTAGTGAAGATCAGGGACGAACATCCAAGGACGATTCTCATAGCTCCGAACTGGCCCAGACAGCATTGGTATCTGCTGCTTCGCAGTCTCTCCCATCTTCCTCCTTGGCATCTTCCTCTGAAGCCAGATCTTTTGGTTCAGGGAAGGGAAAACATTCTACATCCTCATCTTGTCTCTTCATTTGGCAGCATGGCTCATTGTGACGCCTTCCCTTTCTTCCTCTTTCCCAACAGGTGGTTGACGTGCTGAGGGAGGCCAGGAGGCCTAGCACTAGGAAATCGTATGCTGGCAAATGGGAAAGGTTCTCTCAGTGGATGCAGGCTAGAGGGAAGTCTGCTTCTCAATCTACCCTTCCTCTGATCCTGGGATACCTGACTGGTTTGCTTCAGGGTGGTCTTTCTTTCTTTTTCCTCTATCAAGATCCATGCCTCAGCTATCTCTGCTCATTGTTCTCCTGAACAGCCCATTTTCTCTCATCCCCTGATGAAAATTGTTTCTCACAGGTGCTTGCAATTTAAAACCTCCCAGAAGAGCACCTACTCCAGTCAGGGATCTTAATTTTGTTCTGGAGAAACTCACTCTTCCTCCTTTTGAGCCAGCTGCCTCTGCAGATTTAAAGCTTCTCTCTTGGAAGACCGCCTTCCTCTTGGCTATTACTTTAGCAAGGAGGGTTTTAGAGCTGCAAGCTTTGATGGCCGTGGAGCCTTTTCTTATTTTCCATGCAGACAGTATTTCTCTAAGGACTAATCCCTCTTTTATGTCTACGGTGGTTTCCAGTCTCACTCTTAATTAGTCCATACACCTTCCTACCTTCTTTCCTAATCCTCGCAATAGAGGTGAAAAGATCCTACATTCTCTTGATGCGCACAGACAGCTCTGGTTTAACTGGACAGGACTAAGGACCTTTGGAAATCAGCACAGTTATTGGTCAGTTTTGCCCCTGGAGCCCAGGGCAAGGCCATTTCTAAACGGACCATTTCTAAATGGATTGCACATTGCATTACTTTTTATTATTCCTTTCATGGCAAAGCTCCGCCTCAAAGGGTTAGGACCCACTCTACTAGAGTGGCTTCCACTTCTGCAGCCTTGCTCAGGGGTGTCCCTACTGAAGACATTTTGGAGGCTGCCACATGGTCTTCTGTTCACACCTTCACAAAGCATTATAATTTGCCTCTGTTTTCCAGAGCCAGGGCAGGGTTTGCCACTGTGGTGTTGCAGGGCATTATCTCCAACCCTTGATGCTGTTGGTTCCTCCCCCCTTTTTTCTCTGGGCTTTGGTAGTCAATCCATCTGTTAGGACTGCAACAGTGAAACACGATGAACATATTACAGTTGTGTACACTTACCATAAATGTAGATGTTCGAGTGTATTCACTGTTGCAGTCCTGGTTTCCCTCCTTCCTTTCCCCTTGGGTGGTCCTCACCTATTTTTTTTCCTGAGGTACAGGCTAAATTGTTTTGTCAAATTGTTTTTTGGTTTAAGCCTTATTTTTTGGGGGGCTCCTGACTGTTATGGCAAGAAAGACTGAGGAAGTGACGTCGGCTGCCTCCTTTTGTATCGGACGCCCTGACGTCCTTTACAACCAACATCATTTTTCTACCTCTTTGGTATTCTGGCCGACTGAGGGCTACCGGGAGCCGGATAACCCATCTGTTCGGACTGCAGCAGTGAATACACTCTAACATCTACATTTATGGTAAGTGTACACAACTGTACTTTCTGAGTGGAATATAAATACAAGCCAGTGTAATCCTCCTCCCTTGGCAGTAGCCCTTAGTACTACAAATCTACCATTATTATTTTTTTTATCCTCTTCTGTCACTCTTGTAGCTCCTCTTACAATTAATGTAAGTCATTCTCCTTTTCTTTAACTCAAGTGTTCTGCTGAATAACAATCCTGAAAACCTTTCCCATCGAATTCACATGTTAATTTCTTTCCAAATGTGTTTCATGTAGCATTGCTATTTGCACTCTACATTTTTAATCATAGTTAAATAAAAAAAGTAAGAGTAGTGACCTGTGAGAACATTGACCTATAAAGACATAACAGAAGCCAACATTGTATTAAGTTTTTATTCCCACCTTTTATGTGTAACAGCTTTTTCTTATATGTGTAGTTCCAGCTTTTGTGTTATATGCATACACTATTTGGCAGGTTGATCTTTTATACAATTATTTCTTGTCATGTCCATTTGAGCCTATGTCACATCTTACAAAACTTTGTGTTATCGAAGGCCCTCAAACAGAAATGCAAACACACCCCAGTGCTCCATTAAAACCTATGTACATCTTCAAATATTGAAGTTTTACCCTCCCAATAGGAACATGTGTCTCAAACTGATAGTCAGACTTTCAGACTTTGGTTAACGTAAAAGAAAGTGTATCCATGCTAAGACGCATGGTAAAGCCTGTGCTTCTACTAAGTGCTCTCTGTTTTTTTTCTTATCTTTATAGCTGTCTCAGGTGGGAAACACTTGAATGCTTTCAGAAAATGTTATCTCTTAGCCATTTCTCTTTATGAGATTGTCTCCATGGAGTCATGAGGACCAAACACAGAGTTGTTCCTAAGCATACATTTATTTGCTAGAAAAAAAAGCTCTATAATATTCTGTGTTCTTTTTCTTTTACTTGTTTTCTCTTAAAACTTGGTACCAAACCAAGCTAAGGGCCGTAATGCAGTCATTCCTGTATGCAAGAATGAGAAAATGTACATCAACTTTTCTTTTGGCATGTTTTTTTGACCGGAATTTTTTTTTTTTTTTTTTTTTTTACATTGCAGTGCCAACATTTCTTGGAGAAAGAAAGAAAAACAAAACGGGAGCACCTGTTTACATTAGTATCCCCATTACACTTAAACTGAGAGAATTTTACTTACTTTATAGCATGCAAAGAGAATAATGCACTGTAAAAATATTACTTTTAAGAAAAAAAAAAATTGGTCTGATGTTGTCAGTTTTCATTTTATCCTTAACATATGGGGTTTGGATTCAATCCCTTAGGTCTGAATCGGCCACTGCAAAAGTTTGTGTCACCCAACAAGCACTTGAGCTCCCTACCCCACCCACAGTGCATCTCTCCTAATCCCCTCAGATATTGTTTGCTGCTTTGTGAAGACATGGTCATTCCTGATAGCTCTCGAGCAGAAAGGGTTTTTTCTATGCAATTTATATTACCTTTCTTTCTTTCTTTGTAGTCATACTTTAATACTACTTTAAACTCTTTTCTCCCGTCACTTCCCCAGAGTTTTACTTAGATTTTATAAAGTAAAACTTACTTAGCTGGTTCCCTATCCCTTGTCTCACTATCTCTTTTTCATTGTTGTATTAAAAAAAAAAAAAAGTGTTGTTCTTTTTGTTATTAGAATAGGTAGTGTTATTTCTAGTTGTTGTTGACAGTTGTGCTCAATTTAACATTGTGGCAGAAAAAGTTGACAGGCCGACTGGCTTTAAAAAATGTTCTAAGTGCGGTCACAGAATTCCACTTAGTGACTCACACTGTGTGTGTCTACTGCCTTGGTCCATCCCATCTTCAGGAGGACTGATATTTGTAAAGCATTTAACTCATTCACTCCAGAGCAGCTCAGAAAAAGCTGCCTGCTTAATTCCACCATAGGAACAACAGTGCAGCCTGAGCTCATTTTCAGAAAATCCATTTGTAATACCATACAGAAAAGAAATGTTCATAACTCTTTAACTAGAAGAGCTAGACTAAAAATGTAAACGCGAAAGTTGTTTAGCAGACACTGAGCTTTCCAACAGTGTAAATGTTGATAGTGCATATCAAAGTCATTATTAAATATCTGGCAAGGAATGTCAATATTGTGCATATTTTTTACCTTTTTGGAAAAGCAAAGCACAATATCTTGGTCAATGTACCAGGCAGACCTGTACAATTTGAATTTAATGTGTTAGTATGAATGTCAGCTTTAAAATGTTACCTTAACCATTACTGTGTGATGCTCCTTTCTTGAGATATTCACTGAAATATGATTAATATATAATTTCTCATAAGTGATAAAGCATAATATCTCATCACCTGTAACAGACAGAGCCTACATATCAGTGTAGAAGTTGTGCATCTGAATGTCAGCTGCAAAATGATGCATCATTTGTGTGATTACCATGCTCCCTTGCAAAGATATGGGCATAATAATGAGAAGTATTGTAAATGTATAATTTTCATATTTGTACAAGACTAAACAAACCTTGATATCTGTACATGTGTACAGTGCACAGACACAGTTATTTTACCATGCTGTAAGGAGTAACACTGTCTTCAAAATTAGGTATTACTTGGCACACTGACATGCTCCCTTGCAAAGTTATTTACCAAAATATGAAAAAAATAATAATTTCCATAACCTAAGTCCAAAACAAACTTTGATATCTGGACATGTGTCCAACATACAGGCACAATTCTTTTACCATGTTGGAACTAACAATACTGTCTTTAAAATGAGTTATTACTTGGCACATTCAGATGCTCCCTTGCAAAGTTATTTACCAAAATATGAAAAAAATAATTTCCATAACCTAAATCCGAAACAAACTTTGATATCTGCATATGAGTACAACATACAGGCACCATTCTTTTACCATGTTAGAACTATCAATACTGTTTTCAAAATGAGGTATTACTTGGCACATTCAGATGCTCCCTTGCAAAGTTATTTACCAAAATATAAAAAAAAATCATAATTTCCATAACCCAAGTCTGAAACAAACTTTGATATCTGCACATGTGAAACATATAGGCACAGTTTTTTTACCATGTTGGAACCAGCAATACTGTCTTCAAATGAGGTATTACTTGGCACAGTGACATGCTCCCTTGCAAAGTTATTTACCAAAATATGAAAAAAAAATCATAATTTCCATAACCTAAGTCTTAACAAAACTGATATATATACGTGTACAGCATTCAGAACCAGTTGTTTTACATTCCTGGTGTAGCCAACATACTGTTGAATGGGTACATGTAAAGAGAAAAAGCAAGGTAAGGACCACCACTCCACTAATAAACCCAGGACAGGCATGGGACTTCACTGGCAGGCAAGGCCATCTCATCTGTCCGATAGCTGTGCTGGCTACCCACTCAGACAGCCGATAACACTGCAGTCTCATGATCTCCTTCAGTATCGCAGTCTACCTTACCTATACCTTTTCTCTTTACCCGTGTCCATTCAGCAATGGACCAAAGGGATCAATTTCTTTATTAGTAAGCCCTTTCTGTCATCTAAACTCTGCACATGCCTGAAAAAAAGCAGACTAAAAAAAGAAGTATTGCAAGATGGTCACTGACATATTAGATTGTATGTGGTAGCACTCTCCTGAAACAGTTGTTCTTTCTCAGCATCCTCACCAGCTCCTTACCACAGTTATTTGCCAAACTCAGAGAAATATATTTTACACAACACATTTCATAATAGTGTTTTACTTACTGTACTAGTCCGACTTGGTCATGGGTGCTTTCCATTCTTCTCACAAGCTGCATGTTAGCAATCCTGCATAGCTGTCCTCATGCCATTGTGGAGGTCGGTCAAGAACAGCGCAATGCCCTCCTCATTTAGGTGCTCCCAGCTTGGTCATGGGTGTTTTCCATTCTTCTCACAAGCTGCATATTACCAATCCTGCATAGCGCTCCTCATGCCATTGTGGAGGTCAGTCAAGACAACGCAATGCCCTACTCAGGTGAACGCCATCCCTTCTGAACAGGTGAACATCTTCTGCGGTGATGCTGTCATGACAGATTGTAGATCCACCAACCCTGTGCATCAAGCCATGCACAAACCCATTCTGTAAACGTCTGGCCTTGTGCTGCCCGTTGACTGCTGTTTTCCATATCTGTCGAGGAATTATGTCAGACCATACAAAATGACAACATGGCCACCACGACTGCCGGTGTTCAAAAATTGCTCTGATTGAAACTGTAGCCTTCCGAGTGGTTGACTGATGACATCATTCCCTCCAATGGGCAGCACAAGGATGTCGGGCTCAGGGTAGATAGAACACTTCTCTTCCAAAAACTCCAGGAGTCCGCTCCAATGCATACCTCTTCTTGCAATCCAGTACACCTTCACACTGGATGTGGGGAAGCGCAAGTTGTACTGGATTTCAGTTATGGAGGCATGGCTGGCAGCCCAGTGAATGTATGAATGACCACATACCCACATCAGAAGGTGGACCCCATGTCAGAAGGTAGACAAACCTGCACAGGAAATAAAATATAAACAGATTACTACTGATGTTTGACAGATCTATTGGAAGAGTACATATATATGTATATCATAATGCATGACCTGGTTAGACCATCCAAATCTTCACTGCTATACATAGCGGCATTATTCTTTTCATAAGGTACATAAGTGGTGATGACGCTGCAGAGGTACATACGTACCACCCGTGAAAATGCATTACACACAATGACTGACCAGGGAGCACAAAAAGGGCACATGTAAATAGAAAAAGCAGGGTAAGGACCACCACTCCACTAATATGCCAAGGACAGGCACGGGGCTTCAGGTCATGGGCGTCTGAAGTGGATAACTAGATGATTAAGAATGAGGGGGCGGCTTGCAAGGACTACAAGCAGAGCAAAAACACAATCTGACTTGTGCATTCATCGATGAGATAACGACTTCTACTTATGTGAATAACGGTTACAGCAGCTGAGACTTTTACCAGAAAAGCGATAATGACTCACTGCTATATTGTAACTGCACTTATTGCTAATGTGATAATGACCTTCCTTTCAGTACTGCAAAGTTATGCATGCTCAGACAAAGGTGATAATTGCTGCACATAACCTGTTGACTAGGCATTCATTATATTACCTTGTGCAGCTGTTGTGTAACACAGACTCATTATCAGCACGGAGAACACCTGAGTAATTCAGTAAAATAGTATAACACTTACATATTACTGACCCTTTCCTCCCACCTAAATTCCACACATGATTGACAAAGCCAGGAAAAATGCACAAAAATATGGTAGCTCCATGCTGGCAGTAGTCAGCAAGTGATAACCTTTATCTCACTCTTGCAACTACTAATCACAAATAGAATAATACAAGCAGAAGTGACTTATTGTCTGCTTATTTTACATTATACTATTAATTAGTCATTGGTGTATCTGATGTCTTACATGCTGGCATATTACACTATACATTTCTGTGCACTTGGGTTGAATCCCAAAGCTGAGTCAGGGTGGCTGGTTCTATAGAGGGTTTGGTGTGGCTATGAGGCCCTGCAGCAGTGCAGTGGCAAAGCCAGCTCTGGATCTAGAATAAAGAGGCAAGTGGTAATGTTTGGTAAAGGTGTGCACTGAACTCCAAGTTGCAGCTTCCAAAATGTCTTTGGTAGGTACTCCTCTAAGGTGGGCAGTGGAAGTGGCAATTGCCCTGGTGAAATGTGGTCTAATGTTACTAGGTACAGGCTTCCCATGCTGTGTGTAGCAGAACCGGATACAGTGTCCTATCCACTTTGAAATGGTCTGCTTTGAAATAGCCTTTCCCTGTGATCCTGCAGCATATGATACAAATAATTGTTCAGTTTTTCTGAAAGTTTTTGTTTTGTCCAAGTAGAAACGTAATTGTCTGTGTATGTCCAAGGAGTGTAGAAGTCTCTCCCCTTTATTCTGGGGATTTGGATAAAAGGCTGGTAAGTGAATAGTTTGGTTAAGAGCCACACTGAATACCACCTTAGGCATAAAAGAAGGGTTTGTTCTTAAAGAAACCCTGTCTTAGTGAAAAATGATGAAAGGCTGCACTGCCATTAGTGCCTGTAGTTCTGCGACTCTTCGTGCTGAGGTTATTGCCAGAAGCAGAGCAGTTTTCCATGATACATATTTTAATTCTGCTGAATTGGCTGGCTCGAAAGGAGGTAAAGTGAGTTTTTCCAAGACAAAATTGAGGTCCCAAGTAGGTGTTGGTGCTCTCCGGGGCGGTCTTATGTTTTTAGTCCCTCTGAGGTACTGCTTTAGCAATGGATGAGAGAAAATAGGAGGATCTGTGTTGTAATGAGCTGAGATGGCAGAGGCGTGGATCTTAATGGATGAGAAGGATAGTCCTTTGTCCAGCATCTCAGTTAAGTATTGTAATATCTGAGGAATGTTTGGGATAAGAGGGTCAAGGCTTTGAGCCTGGTTCCAGGTACAGAATCTCTTCCACTTTTCTGAATAAGTTTTCCTGGTGCTAGGCCTCCTGGCCTCCAAAATGACATCCATAACAGCTTTAGAGAGAGGTGTTGTCTGTTTGGCTAATGAATCTGCCATACAGCCAGGTTTAAGGCTTTGAGCTGACTGTGCAGAATCTGATTGTTTTGTTGAGTCAGAAGGTGTGGAATCTGAGCAATAAAAGAAAGCCTCTGAGCCTTTTCTTGGATTCTGTGCTGTATTCTAAGTAATGTAATCACATGTAATTTTCAGACTTAATTTCTATGTTTTCCCAGTAACCCATCCAGTTGTTTGCATTGTGTATGCACAAGCACCAAAATGACACAATAAATTATTTGCCCAGCAGTCACTTCAGCAGTCAGACCATGTATGCACAAGCACTTCCCTTTTACATGCACCCAAATAAAATGTTTCCCCCAAACAACCCTTCATATACATTTCTGGAAAGGAGGGCTGATTCAGGTAGCATAGTGCCACAAACCCTATCAAAGTAGAGAATGCAAACACAGAAGTGACCTGCTATCTGCATTTCACTTGCAAATGCACATGCACTACAATTAAAGATTCACCCAGCTGACCCTTTCAGTAGAACGTTGAGGTATTCACCCAAGCGACACCTTCAATAAAATGTTGATGTATGCACAAGCATCTGAATGAAATATTTCTCCAAACTACCCTTCCGTAACATTCCCAGCATTCCTCAGTAGAGAAGACTTTCAGTTGATATTATTCAGGAGAACCAAAATATATGTGCAGAACCTTGGATATATTTATCAGCAATGTTCTTGTTATCCAGCATTCCAACATTTCTACAGACTGTTATTTACCACCAATGTTCTTGAAGATAGTATTTGGATATAACATGGCTGAGGGTAAAACAGTACATACTACTTATACACATCTGGCAAAAGCTTTTGATGCAATCTTCCACTCAGGGATCAGACAAATATACTGAGTTAGGCATGAATAACATCAGATGGATTACAAAGTGGCTCACTGACAGGACACATGCTGTCTGGATAGTTGAATCCACCTCCAATAAGATACCTTTTACTAGCTATGCCCCACATGGCTCAGTGTTGGGACCTCACCTGTTTGGTATATACTTTTCTGAAGTGAAGGCCAATGTTGGGGTCCTCAGGCTCACCAAATTAGTCAATAACTGTAAGCTTGGAGCAATCACTGAATCCCCATGAGGTTGACATGTTATATGCTGCAATGTTACAATCTCTTCAACTTGCACCCTGCATATGTTGTTATTGTTTTGGTATGTATTTCTAATGACCAAACATAGAGGAATCTGAAAATGATTCCACTTGTCCAAAAAGTAATGTATGATCAACAACAGTCCCATTAATTCCACTAACTGTTCTCCCTGTAATGTGTTTTTTTAATGTTCTGCAAATTTGTTCAGAGTCCAGCATGATCTTGCTTTGTTTTTCTGCAAGAATTTATTTTAATTAAAATGATAGACGTGATGGGATAATTGACGAGGCTATATTCATAACACTGAGCTAGAAACAAGGTGAGGTATAGTAAAAATGCATGTTACATGACAAATTGATGCAAGGGCTCAGCATCTTTATACCCCCTCCCATCTAAAAATATGCTCACCTTTTTATGCAGTGAAAATAAGTTAAACTTTGATTTGCACATATCCTAGACTCATATGCACCTACAGGTTAGCTGAGGATTGAAACCAAATACTAAAAATGCCACAACTCCTGAGCTGGTTGACTGCAAATGTACTGAATTTCTGTGTGGTTTGAATATCCCCTCCCTATCCTTCTACATCAGCTATACCACTTCTCTTTTGTAGCCCAAGCTATTTGGAAGCTATGCTAAATGAGAGTAATATGTTTTTATTGCAAAAGTGGGAATACACACTATAATCATCCACAGCAATTATAACAGTATAGGAATGTATCTTTGATCAAAATAGCTGTAGGCTGAACATTTAACTATTATACAATTATTTACAATGTGCTAGACTATGTATAGTACTCTGTTAACAAAAAATAATTTTATTCTAAATCAGTCCTATAAATCTTGTCAGTGCATGGGGCTTTACCCAAGGGGTGACAGTGCTTTAAAATTTTGAAATGGCAATTAATGGTCTAAGCGGGCAGTGTTGTGTGCCATAATGTCAGTAAGTTGGGAGTAGCTTTACCCCAAATATAAAGGGTCCTTATTTAGTGGGGGGAGGGAGTTCTTGAGTTGCATTAGCTCATAAGTTGCAGTACTGCTTGCTAAAGTGTTTAAGGCGTAATGTAGAGAGGAATTACAGTAACATTTTGGGAGGAAAAAAAAAACAATCTCTCATTCTCAAAACAGAAATTAACTAACTGGTAGCTGTACTCAATAATAAGGAGTGATCTCCTGCAGTTTTAAGACAAAATTACCCTCATGAATTGAAATGTATTGAGGGAGTTTAACATTTTCGGGTTCCTATCACTTAGTCGAATTCTTAATTTTTCGAATTACTAAAGATCAAACTTTAGTGATTGAACAATTAAAAATTCGAAGGTGGAACAGGCGAGTAAACGGAAATCTCCTTAAGTGGAGATTTCCCTTTACTTCAATGGAGTGCGATCTTGGAGTTGGTATATTTAAGTAGTGGGGGGTGTGGGGGTGCAGGGGGGCTTGTCCCTCCTGCATACAACCATTTTTTTTCCCGTAAGTATGTTTGTTTTTTTGTTCGATTTTTTAATAGTTCGATCATTAAAGTTCGACCTTTAGTGATTCAAACTATTAAAAATTCGACTATATGATATAGACCCAACATTTTCTCCTGGGAATCTCATGCTGGGATTTGTTTATCCATCCATCCATCTATTAGATAAAGCATTTATTTATTTATTTTTACATGGTTGTCCACTGGGTTTGTGGGTGATCCCAGAGAGAGAAACTGTAAAATAACAGATTACAAAGAAATATATTACAGTAAGTAATGCATGGAAAAGTAGTATAACATGACACATTAGACAAGGGTACATTAAATAATAAAAAATACATTTCAGAAGATGCACAGTAGTAAAAAGAACTGAAAAAATAAAACTGAAGGATATACAATGTTTTCAGAGAAAAGCTTGCTCTTGTAGTTCACAAGTAACTACAAGATAATATATGCACGGGTCAAAATGACTTCATTGACTGATGTATTCCTTTAGTAAGCATTTGCAAGTTTAGTTGTGACTAGTCATTTATAATATTAGAGGGGCTGGAATATCCTGAAATTGTGGAACTCCTAAGGGAAGTACTGTTTACGAGTTTGGTTATGTATGGCCAAGTGAGTTTGAGTACTGCATTCCCACAGGAGTGTGTTGTTGAGGATTTTTATTAGGATTGTGTTGGCTGAGCCAAGATTTGTAGTGGTACATTATAAATGAATGATATTTGGTTTGTGTGTGCATTTATTTATTTGACATTTGTTGACCAGGAAAGTCTGATTGGGTCAGGAACCCATTTTCAGCAGATGTCCAGGGAGAGAAGCTCCACAAGTAAAAATACAAATGAAAAAATACACATGACAAAGAAAAACATATTGTGTATATTTATATGTTTATATATTAGTAGGACTAGTAGATAATATATAGAGAGAAATGTAATCCAGTTTAACATGCAAGTCAATTTCAAGAAATTGAAAGTCCTCCTCTACCAACAATGTGTAAACAGACATATTTTCGAAAAGGCTCTTCAAGTACACACAGATGTGCAGTTATCTTCACAAAAGCTTGACAATCATATGCAACAACTATTTTTGTTCTTCCATTATGCTTATTACTCTGCTGTTCCAAATGGGCACATATAAGCTAACTTCAAGAAAAGGCAAACATGCACAGCATACAACCATATGCTAAAAAAGATATGAAAAAAATAAACGAACTTGCACAAAAAGCCGCTAAAAAGCCGTAACTCTTTGAGGACGCTAAATACAACTATATGCCCCATGCTCTGTTTTGTGTAAAACTACTACTATCCACAGATAAAAAAAAAACATGGAAAATGTAGGCTTTGATGAAGACTTTACACTGCAGAACTCTACACCCTAGTATCAAGGATCGCTCTGAGCAGCTGCCGATAGATGCTTATCGAGAGACACATGTACACCGCCTATGTCACCAAAGATCTTAACTGCAACCAAACACCAACATGAGTTGTGAATTTCAAAATACTTTTAACTCTTGTCATTTAAAGCACGGCAATACCAATTCCAATTATTAAAAAGCGCACAGGCCAAACTCGGGCCTTCAGAGATGGAGAACAGTGACATACAAATAGCTCAGCAAACCAATACAGTTTAAAAGGCAAAAAAAAAAAACCTCACCCATCCAACATGCGCTTCTTGCTTGCAAGATCATCTCTTATATACAGTTGATGCTGTTTGGACATACTACAAAAATAAAAAGCAAACTATTCAAAGAAACAAAAGACCACCCAGCAAAACTTTATCACTAAGAAAATGAGAAGCCCCCACAATCCAGCCAATGTACAGGAAATAATTACGGCACCAGACTAAAGATGTAATCGGCTCATCTCACACAACTGAAATACTCACCAACTTCTACATATAAACAAAAACTGCTGCCAAAAGTAAAGGTAAAAGGCAAGATGCAAAATAATCGGACATAAACTACGGCACCCGACTAAATATGTTATCGGCCTATCTATCAAAGAAATTAATTCCTGACTGACTTCTGCACAGAAGACGCAAAATAATTTTGTACTAAACCAAATGTTGGGGTAGATGTGTGATGCAAGTGGTGGCTTGGATTGCAAGAATCCGATTGGCTGCCACCACTTGCTGTTAAAGAACTTTTAAAGCGGATTTTCTAAAATAAGTTTAATGTGAACTTAATGTTGAAACATGCTGAATTGTAACTATATAAAGTAATTTACACATTCAGTTACAATTTCAGCATGCTTTACATTAAGGTCACCTACAAATCTGGAATGCAGTTTCTCACGCTTGTGGAAGGCACTCAGGGGTAACAGCTTCCAATTAGTATCTTCTCATGGCGCACTCGGTGTTAAACACAGAGGCACCATGAGAAGGTACTCTGGGTTCTAGTTGAGCGTAAAAATTGATTTTGAAACACATGTTGCCCTCCTCTTTTGGGAAGCCATTTCTGGTGCAGACAAAAGAAACGGTACTCTTCTAAATCTGGACACTGCAGACCAGCTTCCTCCCTGTCCTCCAGAGGTTCAGATAGAAGAAGGAAAAGACCTTTATTGGCTCCAAAAATGTTGTCGTAGCAGACTCCAAAAATTGTCAAACGCTCAGATCCAAAACAAGTTTCTTCGAGGCTCCTCCAGATCCAAATCTCTCTGCATCTAAGTATAGGGTGGATCCATTGGTGTTGGATCCGATGGAAAGTCCATTTAAGCCAGTTTTGCCCAGGACTCTCTCTATTCCCCCTTTCATAGATCCAGTACCATCCAGGGTTCCATCGCCGTTTTTGGAGAGTCCAAGATGACCGTCAGCATCCTCGACTCACTCCACTAGAAGTCTTACAGAAGATGATGTGGAGAGGCTGGACAAAGAAGATCCTCTGGGTGCAAGGTATTGCAAGGCCTCCTACAGCTCCTACCCCCAAGGGTCAGGAGTTTTGAAATTCTTCATCCGTGCTTCATGTACCTCCTCTGACCCTGTTGGAAGGTTCAGAGTCAGAATTTTCTGTCGACGCCAGAGCCGAGGATCTTTTCTTCCTTGGCTCTGACTCCTGTTCTGAGTTCCCCGGCTCATTCAGAGCCAGGGAGCTCTAGAGGTCGCGGTGACCCAGTCGGATCCAATTTGGTGTGTTCGGCACCGAAGTTCTTGGAGTCTTCCCCTTGTCTTGGAGTTTGGGCCTGGATCAGCTCGGCCCCGGCTTTGGCCTCGTGACTGCTGTCATCTGGGTTGAGGGGACTGAGACCCATGGACAGTCTTTTGGGTCAGGTTCCATCATTTCTCAGGGGCAGTCAGCTTTTGAGGCCCTGGAGAGAGCTATGTCTGCTTCAGCAGTTCATATGGAATCTGCTCTGTTGGATTCGCTGTCCTCTACCTTGCAAACTTTGTCCCAAGTGTCTCAACTAGACCTCCCACAGGGACAGTAGGTCCATAAGCCCCAGGTGTGACCTACCAGAGTTCCCCCTCTTCTTCAGATACCTTCCTGGAACACTCGACAGAGGAGGTTCCTGGGAAGAGGAGGTGCAAGAGGAAGCACCTGGACTCCATGGAAGAGTCCATCACTGAAGACACTGACCTCGAGAAAGGTGAGGGATCCCCTCGGTCACCCACAATGATGTTTCCTTTATGGACGTCCTTGAGATTTTGAAGCAAGAGGGGTGGCTGGAAATCCAGCAATCCCTCATCTGAAAAGTCTGTATACCTGGTGGCATTTGGATCCCATCCATTTACCTCCTGGGTGTTCCCGCTCACTGATGAACTCGTTAAATTGATTTCTTGGTATTTGTGGGAGGCTCCAGACTCCATCAAACCAATTCCTCTGAGATCAAACAAGATTATTTCTGCACTGGAGGATAAAAAATTCTGGTCAAAGGGAGTTCCAGTAGATGTCATGGGGTTGTGGTGGCAGCCACGAAGAAAGAACTTGTTGAAGAAAGGTCTACTCTCCATCCTCCTAATAGGGATTCCAGGAAGATGGATAGATGTGGGAAGCTCATCTCTTCAGCAGCCTTCACCTTAAGGTCCATGAATTACTTGTCCCATTTTACCACATTACAGAGGGATCTGATCAAGGAGCTGTCGAATACCCTCTCAGGAGCTGTGTCTGAAGAGGTACAAGATTCAGTCACCTCTCAGCTGGCCAGCCTTCATGCTATTACAAACTCCTTCATGAGGCTGATCTCACATTCAGCCGAAGGGGTGAGTAGAGTGGTGGGTTCTGGCATCTCCATGAGGAGATGCACCTAGATGCTTCTTTGTGACTTTATGAAGCCCTTCAAGTCTGTTTGTCAATGCTCCATTTGACAGCACTTCCCTTTTTTGGCCCAAAAGTCAAAGAAACACTATCAAGCTGCGAGAAGGATGGAAAGACCCTTTCTGTGGGCATTCATTTTTCCACTCCTCATAGACATTACTGCAAGAATCAGAGGAACAGTGGAAAGATGTGGTTCAGAAAATTACAAGGGCCTTTTCTTCATGCACATGGAGAAAGTTCCTCCAGAGACAGCGGGGGGAAGCAATGATGGAAGATGCCACTCCCTCAGCAGAGGGGCTCAGCATCATTAAGGGTCCAGAGATACCCTTTTTGGCAAACCCTTTCAATGCTTCTGAAAGAAGACCTGATTTGCTCTTCTGTGGAGGCAATTGGGGGTCAACTATCCCTGCACCAGACAGCCTGGATAAAAGTAAGAAATGATACCTGGGTGCAGAGGACCATATCCAGAGGCTACTGTATACCCTTTTCCTGTCTACCTTCCCAAAGCAAAAAGCTCCCCGACATTCCACCCAGTCAGAAGAAGCAAACAGCCATCCAGATACAAAGGTTGTTAGGCAAAAAGAGTCATCCAAGAAGTCCCCCCAGACCCAGAGAGGATCCGGAACTTACTCAAGGTTATTTTTGGTACCAAAAAAAGGGAGGGGGCACTAGAGGCCAGTTTTGGATCTCTGCAAATTGAACAAATCAGTTCAGCAGAGCAAGTTCCAGATGGTCACGGTTCAGTCCATTCTTTCTTTGAAAAGGATGACTGGATGTGCTCAATAGACCATCAGGATGTGTACTACCATATAAAGATGGACAGGTACTACCATATAAAGGTGGACAGGTACTCCAGAAGGCATTTATGCTTCCAGCTGGGAGCCAGTCAGTATTGATTTCAGAGTAGTGCCATTTGACCTCACTACAGCCCCCCAGAGTGTTCACCAAATGTATGGCAGTAGTGGCAGCTCACCTTGGATAGCAAAGATTCTGAGTGTTTCCATACTTAGACAACTGGCTCATCTCCACCTTGACCATGCATCTACTCCCTTCAGGGAGAAAGCTGGGCTGCAGTGTCCAGAGTTAGAAGAGTACCGTTTCTTTTTGTCTGCACCAGAAATGGCCTCCCCAAAAGAGGAGGGCAACATACCTTTTAAAATCAATTTATTTTTACGCTCAACTAGAACTTTATGATTAAATGCTTTTACAAATGTCAGTCCTTCTGAAGATGGGATTGGGGATTACAGTAAACTTTGAAAAATCACATCTAGATCCCACTCAGGAACTAGAATTCATAGGAGCGAGCTTAAACACAGTCAGAACAGTAGCATGTCTACTTTCCTCAAGAGTGGTAACCATAAGGGATGAGGTCAAGAAGCTTCTACACAAGTCAAGAGTCTGCTCAAATGGTACTACAAGCCTTAGGTTCAATGGCAGCAGAAGTAATATTAGTTCCGCTAGCCAGATTTCATGGCTACTTGCAGTACAGTGGTCGATCCTTCATCAACCCATGTCAGCCCCGATAACTATCACAAACATTTGCAAGAAGGATCTTTCATGGTCGGTTTGCTCAGATCAACTTATGCAAAGTTGCCCATTTCTTCCTCCTCATCCCAAGGCCATGGTGACCGCAGACACTTCCCAGATTAAGTAGGGGGCATTGCATTATCTGGGAAAAACGGTCCAAGGAACATGGTCTGCAGGGGAGGCCAACTCATACAGAAATGTTCTAGAGATGAGAGCCTTTCAAAATACTTTTCCTCTAGGAACAATTGTGATACAGTCAGACAACATGTCAGTAGTATGATACATCAACAAACAAGGGAGAACCAGATCTTCACTTTGTCAAGAAGTGGTAAGAGTGTGGAAGTGGGCGGTCTTTTCCATCCACTTTCTGGTGGCAATGCACATTCCAGGAAAGTTGAATGTGATAGCAGACAAGTTGAACAGATCCATTATGCCTCACAAGTTGTCCCTCAATCAGAAGGTAGTGGAAGTGATGCTCTGCAAGTGGGATCAGCCTTGCTGTGACCTATTTGTATCCCATATGAACAGCAAATGCAGCAGCTAGTTTGCCCTGATCCCCCCCTCAAAGGGGGAGTCCCCCAAGGGACTCACTCACGATTGGCCTCCCATTCTATTCTGTGCCTTTCCCTCAACTCCATTGATACCCAGATTTCTTCAGCAAGCAAACCGGTTGAAGAGAGAAGTAATCCTCATTGCTCCATACTGGCCTTGACAAATCTAGTTTCCTTGTCTTTGGCCTCACCTACAGAAGAAGCCATATATTCTGGATCCAACTCCAGACTTTCTTTCCCATCTGACAGGAATGCCTCATCCGAACATTCATGGTATTTCCAGTTCTGTTGATAGCCAGATAAGTTTTGCTCTTTTTGGGGGAGATTTGTACATTGGTCACAACAAAACAGTATAGATCACTTTTTTGTACCTACCCATGCTGTTTTGGAATTTTTAGCAAAGTTATTCAGTGGAAGAGCTGCTTACTCTACAAAGTGCAGTTTGCTGCACCTTCTAATTTCCACATTGGGTTTGACTGTTCCTTACTTGTCACATAAGTTCTGCAAGGTTTTCTTGAGAGGAATTCTCTTACTGAAGCCCCCTGTAAAGACCCCTTCTACCTTGGGGGCTAAATTTGGTTTTAGGGAAAATTTTATAATCCACTTTTCGTGCCAGCAGCTACTTGTCACCTCAAGTTTCTCTCTTGGAAAACAATTTTCTTGGTAGCCATCACGTCAGCGGAAAGAATATCTGAGATCTGGGCCTTATCATCCCAGCTGCCATACTTAGTTTTTCATAAAGACAGAGTTACCTTATGGACCAGTCCATCCTTTCTGCCGTAGGTAGTTTCAGAGAACCATCAACCAGATGAGTAATTTACCAGTTTTCTTCCCAGACTTTACCAGTAGAGGCGAATATTTATTGCACTTGTTAGATGTTCACAGACAGTTGCATTTTTGTCTGCACAGAATGAAAGGCATAAGCAAAGATAATCAACTGTTTATTTCCTTCTCGGTGACCAAGTTAGGTCTTCTGATGTCCAAAGTCACCTTGGCCAAATGGAGCACAAATTGTATATTTTTTATTTACATGAGTCAAGGCTTAGAACTGCCTAAGCTGTTCAAGCCCATTCCACTAGAGCAAGGTCAGTGTTTCAATCCAAGGCATCCATGAATGATATTTGTGCAGCAGCCACATGGGCTACTTGCTTATACCTTTATTACTCCATACAAATTGGATTTGGTCTCCAAGGGTAAAGCCTCCTTTAGTTTGATGGTTTTGAAGAACATCCTTTCATATGACCACCCACCCTCTGTCCCCCTGTTCCTGTTTTTTCTAGTGGAGCAAGTTGAACCAAAAAATTGTCAGTTGACTAGCACCAGACGCCGGAAATGGTCTTTCCCTTTGTAAGGGAATTCTCTAATTTATTATTTTTTATTATATTTTATTATAATAATTACATACACACTTGTAGCAAACAAGATCTGAGAAGATTAGGAGAGATGCATTGTGGGTAGGGAGCTAGAGCGCTTTTTGGTTGACACAAGCTTTTGCAGTGGCTGAATTGATACAGATGGAACGTTATGGTGAGTACATAACATCTACTTTTTTTTCTCTTTCTCCCAAGTATATATTTTCAAACCTAATGACCTGAAGTAGGGCATGTGCTTTAGAGTCCCCTGCATGTTTAACAAAGTAAATAAGTCCAATATTTCCAGATTTTCTTGTTCAGTCCTGTTTCACAGATATAATTATTGCTTTGTAATCTCACATTTGTCAATTTCCAAGTTACTGATTGTATTCCTGTTCATCTCCATCTCCCAAATCCTGTCTATTTCATTTCCAGTGCACTCTCAAGTTTTCTGGTCAACTCTTGTGCTTTTTTCCTTCTCTCAAGCATTTTCTGTTGAAACATTGAAAAAAGTTTCACTGGCACAGTTTATCTGTGGTCTTTATTACCAGAAGAACAAGAAGCAGAATCTCCATCTGTTTCATAGCTCACTTTTTGTTGGACAAATGTTTGTATTTCCCCCTTAGCATGTATTGCATCAAAAAGTGATTTTGTCCCTCAGTGAAAGAATATTTTGAAGATAGCTGGGTACAGCAGTTTGAATCTCTCGCCTGCTTCTCGACATTCCCTGAGTAGTGGAATAAAGTTACTCCTCTTCTGCCTGGTGAATTCTCCACAAATACTCTGCTGTCTCGCACTTTTAGTATTGTCTCCCACTTTTAGTACTGTGTCCTTCTGCCACAGTTTTGTCAGAATCAACTCCTCCTGCTAGTAGGATTGCATCTCTACTATTAAAGGTCTAGGCTTCTTTCTCATAGCTTGTTTGGAGCATATACACAGTGTGCCCTTTCAATTTAACAACTCCTGCTGTTGAATATCCGTCCAGTTGCTTATTTGTGTTTTCATAAAATTAATAGTCGGTTCCTTCCAGCTTCTTTGGTACAGCAGAAAATCTCAGGTTTTCCCCTATGTGCTCTAATTCTATTATTTTTTTATACATCCGTCTTGAGCAGTCTCATACTCAGCCAGCTTTTTCTTCATTTTGACCTGTGATTTTTGTAGTTTTGTCATCTTATCTGAATATCTGTTTAAAGCTTGTTCCATTTTTTTTTCTAACCTTTTAGTTGATTGAGTTGATATACTCTATCGATGTTTCATTTATTTTAATCAGGTCTGTGTGCAGTTGTCTTATACTTTTCTCTAGGTTACTGGAAGTCAAGTCTGGAGCTTGCACTCACATTTGCTGAACATCTGCAGTACTTCCCAGTCAGTATATTTTCCTCACCTATTTTACCTGATTTTTCTTTCAGGTCCTCTGTGCTTCTTTTTTTCCTGGCATCCAGGTAGTGCACTTATTAGCCAGTACTGACATTTACCCAGAAATAGAAGTCCACTGGCTTTCTCTGCTGAGTTTCTGTTTTCACTCTGTGAGAGCTAAAATTAATCTATTAGTTAATGTGCAACCATGTTGGAAGTCCCTCCACAAGGGCTTTTTTAAGCCTAGTGATACATCTCAAATCTCTGACAAGTTTTCGTACTCAATTGTAAGCAGGGGCTTGGGAGATGAAACATTTACAGGCTGTCTGTGTACATTAGAGACATGGGTGGGGAACAGGAAATTCATCCCTGGTTTGGCACCCAGTTGTCCAAGTTACACTTTGATTAGACAGGAACTCTGCTTCACATGAATGAGGAGCCTGTTCCATAGGGGCAGTGTCTGGTCTACATACCTCTGTCTCCAGCAGGTCCTATTTGTATCACAGGTCAGGGCCAAGTCTTTAGAATGGGTAATTCTGGCACTGTTTGTTTTGCATGTATAGAGGAGGTCTTTCAGGGTGGTGTCTGACGATGTCTTGTGTACCAGGCATAGCTGTCCCCTCAACAGCCTGCAGAAGATGGAATACATGGATATAGGGCCTTGAGTTGGTCTGGATCAGACATGTTACTTACGCCCTGTATCCTTTTAGTGAGAAGCCTCTGTAGACATTCCAATTACTGGATGTGCCTGGTTAAGTACATAGCAAAGGGGACATTGTTCTCAATGGTAGGACTAACGAATGCCAAATACAGTGGAACAATGACTTCCTTGGACCTAGATGCCATACCTTTCTTTATAAGTTGTACAACACATAATGATTTTCTCACTAGTGTACACATCTGATGGCCAAAAGCTAGATTAGGGACTTGGAGACACAGGCAGTCACTACTGGTACAGCTCTTAGGGCTGTGTTGTCATTATGATAGTTACTGGGGGTGGACAACTTCCAGAAGGATACCATTATGCTTTTCTTGGCATTTAGTTTTAGTCCACGGCTCTAACACCAGTTATTTGTCTGTCAGCCCTTTCTGGAGATTGTTTGTGCCATTGGGGGATTCTATGACTGCTGATAATTTCCAATCATCTGCAAATTTAGCCAGCCAGAGGCCATTGACATTGGCCTTGTTTTCAGAAACGTAACCACCAAAAAGTAGCGGTCCCACGATAGATCCTGAGGGATTATGCTTCTGACTGTCCTCTTTGTAGAGGTGGACTCTCCAGTTTTAACTTCCTGGGGTCCTGTATGTGAGCTGTTTGCCTGTCCACTGCATGACATAAGGGTTTATACCTAACCTCTTGTTTGTCAACAATGCCTGAGTTTGGTATTGTGTCAAATGCCTTGGCCAGGCCTAGGTAGGCATCGTGAACCATTTTACCCTCATCCATTGTTTTTGGTGATATTCTCAAAGAAGTCCCCCAGATTGAGTAGGCATGACCTGCCCTTGATGAAACCTAATTGTGATGGGTCCAATGTCTGGAGGTTTCCTACGTCATTATTGATGATCATTCTTTTAATGGCTTTGCATATGAGACTAGTGAGACTTGTGGGTCTGTAGTTTCCAGTCTCTGTAGATGGCCCACCTTTCTGCAGTGGGATTACTGTTGCTGTTCTCCAGTCACGAGACACAAAGCCTGTTTGGGAACTTCAGTTACATATCAGTTCCAGAGGGCCTGATAGGTCATGTTTTATGCTATTTAGATGGATACTGGGATATTGTTTGGGCCCATTGATGCAGCGTTCTCAGCCTTAGAAAGAGATCATTAAAGACCTGTTCCCTAGTGACAGTAAGGGGAGTTATGTTTGATGGCATTTCCTGAGGGAAGGTTGAGGAGGAGAGAGCGGTGAAGTTGGAGCTGAACATGTCTGCCAGCAGGTTTACTGAATCTTCTGGCTTGGTATACGTGGCTCCATTAACAATATGGTCTGCACACAATTGTATATTGCCTTTGAGGTTGTGGACGTAGCTAAAGAATGCTTTGTGGTTGTCCTTGTCCCGGGGGGCCAAATTTACCTCAAACTTGGATTTGGTAGACTGTATTTGTCATCTCTGATGGTAGTTTTTGCCATAATTTTCTTCCTTCTGTTATACAACCTATTGATGATGTGATTCCACCAAGGTGGCTTATTTTTTTTTTTAGTTTTGTACTTTTCTGTGTAGCTATTAACATGCTTGTATAGGGTTTCTCTGAACAGTTCTACATAGACAGCAGTGATTTCAGGGTTTATGAGGGCTTGGAATTTTGCCAGGTTCTCACTTAATAGTAAGAAGTTAGCCTTAAGAATTGTTCCCGAGTATTCCAGGGTTAGCTGGGGTTCAGGGTTTTATTTTTACTTCAAAGGAGACCATTTTGTAGTCTGCCTGTACCAGAGAGTACATTACATTGGGGGTGTGCAGTGTTCTGTTATATTAGTGAGGACCAGATCCAGTATGCTTCCACCCCTGGTTGGTATATTGACAATGTGGTTGAGGGAGTTTTTTTTTTTTTTTTATAAAATCCAGGAATCTCTGTGCTTGTACATTTGATGTTGTATATGATTCCCAGTTAATAGTGGGGTAATTAGTCACCCATGAATATGGTATTGAGTTGGATTGTGAGTTTTTCCAATAAGTTAAAACAAGTGTTATGGATTTCCTGGATTGTAGAGGGGGACATTTAGCTTGCAAAGAAGTGATATGGGATTTTGCCTATGGTGATTTGAAAGTGGAAATGCTCAAGTGCATTGCCCTGTTTGACCCGCCTTGAGGTATATTTATTTTTTATGTAAATTGAGACATCTCCACCTTTAGTCCCTCTCTGTGTAGTAGCTGGTCTAAATGTATGGAAGGTATATAGCCTTGCACTGCCTGCATGCTGTTTGTGGCTTTAAGCCATGCCTCAGTTGTGACGAAAGGAGATACTGCTAGCACAGCTAGCTGGAATTTTGTAAATAATTGTGTCTCATTAATGAATATTGAAATGATTTATACAGGATGCTTGTGTTACAAATGTATTATAACTGTATGTCATGTGTATATCAAAGTGCTTTGTACAGACGTGTATTGGAAACGTATTTGTAAAGTGCTTGTGTTTGAAATGTAACCACAGTGTGTCTACTGCAGAAAACAGAAATGTGCGTGCACTGTTGTAACTGTTTAAATGTATATGTTTTAACAGAGTAAACTGGAGAGTTAACTTCAGTCCACCAAACTTTAGAAAAATATCTGCAGTTAAATCACTTTATAGAGTAGGCCATAAAGAGACTATCTCACATTTCAAGGCAGCCAGAGACACAATACAGAAAGATTCCTACTACAGACTTTATCTATCTTTAGGTTAAATTAATTGTCAGTCTGGAAGAGTGGAAGTGTTTAGTTGTTTTACATCCTCCAGAAGCTCGACAGATCTGAGCAAAAGTTCTTGTGTGTGTATTTTTACGGGTGGGTGCTAAATACTGCCAGCAATGGGGGTTTGCATGCGAACTAGAAGTCAGATGACCAGAAATGATGTCATTCTGCAGTAATATTTTAGGTATTATTTTGAGAAGTCTGTTAGTGACACAGAGCATTCTGTATTTTGTCATGGGCCTGACAACAAGAAAAAACATTCACTACATCATCTGTCTTGCTCTAGTCAGTAAGTTACTAGGGAATAGGATAATTCTTAGATTCAGTCAGGAATAAAGTGAATCTTAGTTTAGATATTTTTTTTAATTGTTTGAGACTGTCCTACAGTCTTGTTTTAAATATTTCCTGTGGTTTTGAACTCTGATGTCACTGTGAATATATACTTAGTATTTTCTCGTTCTTTTATTTATTATTAAATATATTTAAACCTTTCATTGTGGCTGATCTTTGTAGAGATATTTAAGTTTTGAGAGTACTTGTTTATTTATTTAGTGACACTGTCTGGGCCACTCCTGACAGCCTTGCTCTTGGTCAAACTGCCATTTATATTAATGTTAATATTACACAGTAAGATTGGACACTGTTTGTTAAGGGCCTTAAAGTAGCTGTTAAAGGGTTCTGGTGGCATTGGTGACTACATTATAGTCTGGGCAAAAGGGGACATAGCTAGTAAACCTGTGCCAGCTTTGTGTGTGTGTGTGTAAATCAAAATCTGAGTGGGTGTCCGCTACTTGGGCAGGGAGACGGAGCACTGGTTGGACAGTGTGTGTTGGAGGACTTGGCTTGGAACCCTGGCTAAGGCTGTACCAGTGGGGAGTCTTATTGGGGATCCGAAGAAAGAGGGAGGAACTAGCCCCAGACTGACTGTAATTGCACTTGATGCAGAAAGCTGCATCTGGAAATACTGTATTTATTTGTTATCCTCCCTGTGAACACCCTCCACAGGTGCCAGTGATGAGGATTGAGGTTCCCTGATTACTGGACCAGAGGTGGGATATCCACGTCATGTATTGGTTGGCAGTGATGGGTCGTCACATCAATGACTGCACAGACTTTAGCATTCTCTAGGGTGAAGAGAGAAATTCTAGAGAGTGGAGGTTTTGGTAAGACTCCAGCATTGAGCAGTAATAACTTTAGATTTTCTTGGGTTTGATTTGCTGTGTCGGAAGTACTTTCAGTTTGGCATTGCCTAAAAAGGCACTTTGGGGGAGACAATGTTTCAGCTCCTATTTGAAAGCCTAGAGGGGAGAGGTGCAAACCATCCCTGTCAAAGTGGAGTGGTCTGTTGACCATCTCCTTCCATGATGACAAATATTGCACCCCCTTATAATGACACCAGAAACTAAGCCAATTATTAGTCCTCTTTTGTTCATATTGTGACATCATCCTTGGAAAAGGTAAATGAGACGCACATTCCAAGAGCTCCATGATGTCTCTTCATATAGTCTAGGGAGGTATGTCTTGGTTCATTTACTCCCACATGGACTATGACTGAGTCATACTGGTACTTGTGGTTCAGTGACCTGAGTTTGTGCTAGCCCCTGATAAGCAACTACCCATGACTTTCTCTTTACTCAGCCTGGTGAGAGGGACATCAGTATGTCTCACAATGGAGTCTGCAATGACTAGAATGCTGGATTGTGTGGTGGCTGGCCTTATGGCCTTAGAAGTAAAGGCTTCATCAGATATGGCTGTATGTATTGATGTGGGTAGTGTTTTGAAAGAGTGTAGTTGGGGCTGCATATATATTTCATCTAGAAGGTCTTTGGCATTTAGGAAGAGTACATTAAGTGATTCAGCATATGTGGGTCTATGTGTCTGTTTTGAACTGTGTGTGATAGTTGCAGCATGTGGGCTACTGACAACCTGACATTAGGAGTGCTTTTATGTGCGAGCTTTGTCTTCAATGATATTGTGTAAATACATCTCCCACATATCATTTTGTTTGAGAATTAACTGTTTATTGGTAAACATGAGGCAATTTCTTCATCGCCTCAGGATGCCCATATCCACCAAGCTGGTAACAGAGATGGTGGGAAAGTTCATATCCATGGCAACAGGCCCTTTTTAATGATTAGATGGAGTGAGAATATACAGTAATGTTAGAAGCATTTGGTTTGCAACTCTAGGGGCGATGCTTGTCACTGCGAACTAGTTGCTCTGTATGCAACTAGGCATTGGTGAAATTTCAGGGGTGCTTTCTACAGGAAAAATGTCAACTCAAGGAGTTTGTCTGTGTACAGTGCACTACCAGACACTTAATGAGAAACTGATAAGTACACCCTGATGATTTATGGATGAAGTATTTAAAGAGATATTCTGAAGTTTGATTAGACAGCAGCAAATCAAGCAGTACTTGCTGAAAAGAATCAGCTTTGTCAAAAATGATGAAAAGGGGCATTCGCCTGAATGACTACTGCCTGGCTAGTACTAGTGCTGGTCTCACCTCAGTTTTTTGCTCCTGGGAGACCATACTTACTTGCTTCTTCTCTCACCAAAAGCCAATCAGTAGCACCAATCCCAATAACAAAAGCAGGCCACAGGCTGTTGGGTGATCAGCAGTCATGTCCCAGATGATGCAGTGACCTGTAGGCTTATTGTAGCCTTTTCTAGTAGATGCCTTGAATAGCAACCAAACAAATCCAGAAGGTCCAACATGGGCACTCACTGCCCAATGAGAAACAGGAATATATGTACACTGCTCCTTCCATCACCAGGAGTAAAATATAAGTACAAATTGCAAGCTGGTAGCTATGAAGCGGTTAGTGGGCTTTTGTGGTGATCAGCAGTCTCCAAAAAATAATGCCCCTATGCTTCTCCTCTCACCAGGAGCAAAACAGAAGCACTAATCCCAAGATGATTACTGAAAGGCATAATGTGGACTGTCCAGCAATTTGTGGTCTTAGTGTAGATATTGCAGATTTTAAATGTAAGATGGAAAAAATGGGTTAATATCGTAAGAGTTGTGGTGTGCAGTTAGATATGAAAGAGGGGTCACTTGAGCTTTAGCTATCTAAGTGAGGAGCAAGTAATTTTAAAAGAGCAAGGTAGATTGGAAGGGGGTGGGCCCCTTTGTATTCCAACTCTATAGAATACAGTGGGATGGCCAATAAATTTAAATAACTGAAGGGGAGTGATTTCACAAAATTATAATTTTGTGCTTACTCACAATAGCCAGTGAAAGAGGAGAGGGAAGGAAATATGTGGTCAAATTAACGTAAGGGTACAGGTAACTAGAAAGACAGGTGAGTGTAAAAATGCAACATTGCCAGGGTGGAGGAAATTTTTTAATTTCTGCATGATTCACAAGAGACACAGCAGTTGTTGCTTTCCAAGTTTAAAATGTTCATAGGTTGGTACTAGGCTATCAACCCTAGGGCCTATACAAGCCTAGCCTTAACAATTCCCTGGCTATTTCTTCCCACAGTATTTACTTCCCTGGACCCCTGTCTAGCAGGGTGACTGACGTGATCCCCAGGGTGGATTTGCTATCTCCCATCCAATCATCAAAGTTCCTTTTGAAGAGGGCCAAAGAGGCGCTCTGCTTGACATGTATGGGCAGTCTATTCCAGAGTCTGAGGAGTCTCTGGGTCAGGAACCTATCCCTCCAGCAAGTTTTGTTCATTGTGATGACTAGGTTTAGATCCCTGGAGCGTGTCTCTCTGAGGGATTGGGATTTCTTTAAGTGTAGCATGTCCCAACAGCTCTCTGTTTGACATGGCCTTGTATGTTAAGCAGAGATTGCCTCTGAGTAGACTATATGCGACAGAGTAGAGGTGGAGTTTTTTAGACGGTCAGCATAGGGTATCTGCTTTAGGCCTGTAATTCTTTTAGTGAGGTATTTCTGCGGCCTTTCCAGTTGTTGCAGATGTCTTGAGAGGTACATACCAAATGGGGCGTTGTATTCTATAATGGGTCTAATGAGGGATGAGTACAGTGGGACAATAACCTCCTTTTTTCTGGATGAAAAGCCCTTGGTGATGAGGTGTGCCACATAGAAGGATTTCCTGACTTTTGTGGTGATGTGGTTATCGAAGGTGAGACCACTGTCCACCCGTGTCCCCAAGTCTCTTATCACACTTTCAATGTTTAGTGTACCCGTGAATTACCACATAGGAGGCAGTACATGTTTTTTCCCCAAAGGGGATAACTATACATTTCTTGGCATTGAACTTGAGCCCATGTCTATGGCACCAAGCATCGGTTTCTGTAAGGCCCTTTTGTAGAATATCCACATCATTTGGGGATTCAGTAATGGCTCCCAGTTTGCAGTCATCTGCGAACTTTGTTAGCCAGAGTCCCTTAGTGTTGGCCTGTGCTTCAGAGACGTAGATGCCAAACAAGAGTGGTCCCAGGACTGAACCCTGAGGTACTCCACTTGTCTGGAGCTGGATTTGGAGTCGGCTACTTTTATAGTGTAGGTTCTCTCAGTAAGCCAGTTGGCAACCCATTGAGTGACGTAGGGATTAATGCCCAGCTTAGTAAATTTATCTATGATTACAGAGTGGGGAATGATGTCGAAGGTCTTGGCAAGGTCCAAATAGGCTGTGTGGACCATGTTATCCTTTGTCCACGGCTCTGGAGACTGATTCAAAAAAGTCAGTCAGGTTCAGGAGACAAGATCAGCCCTTCACTAACCCAAACTGCATGGGTTCAGGTGTTTGAAGGTTGCCAATGTCTTTGATTATAAGTTCCATGATAATACGTTCCATGGCCTTGCAGATTAGGCTCATCAGACTGATGGGGCGATAGTTCCCGGGATCCAAGGTGGATCCCCCTTTGTGGAGTGGGATAACTGTAGCTGTGCGCCACTCAGTGGGCATGAAGCCTGAGGTGAGGCTATGATTAAACATGACACTTAGGTGAGGTGCAGTTCATTTTGTAGTTCATGTAGTACACAGCCTGGGATGTCGTCTGGTCCCATGGATGCTGTATTCTTAGCTTTGTAGAGTGCATGTTTTACTTGTGTGGCTGTTATTACCAGAATTTGGCAATCTTTCTGTATTGAGATGGGCCCTTTAGGGAGTGAGACTGGGGTGAAGTTTGCACTGAATCGATCTGCCAGGATATTGGCAATATCCTTGGGATCAGTATATGTAATGCCATTCTGTTGTTGCCATTTAGATTTTTGACATAGCTATAGAATGCTTTGTGGTTGTCTTTGGAATCATTGGCAATTTTATTTTTTTAACTAGCTTTGGAGGTTTTTATGAGGGATCTCAGCTTCTTACTGAGGCTGGTAAGGGAGTTTTTTTTTTTTTGCATCCTGGGATTTTCCTCTTTTCTGCAACAGTTTCTTCCTTTTGTTGTAAAGTTTGTTCATGGCAAGGGACCACCAGATTGGCTTCCTTTTTTTGGAGGAGAGCATCTTGGTTGTATTGGGGATGGCATGATTCATGCACGAGTGGATGTGCTCGAGCAGTGCCTTAGTGTAGGATTCAGCAGTCGAACTTTCAGTTCCCATCTGCATGGGTGTCTTGAAGTTTGTCACTTCTGACTTGAGTAGCATGAAGTTGGCTTTGGAGAAGTTTTTTTATGGACGTTTCCTTACTGGGGGGGGGGGGGTGGGGTGGGATGTGGATGTCAAGGGTGATTAGCTTATGGTCAGACCTGACCAACAAGGGGGTGACCATAAGTGTGGGGCATTGATTTCCCATGTTGGTAATGACCAGGTCTAGGATATTGAAGCCCCTGGTGGGACTAAGGATTAGTTGATCTAAGGCGTTGGAATTTATGAATTCCAAGAACCGTTGAGCAAAGGTGTTGGTACACAAGTAGTTTTCCCATTTAATGACAGGGTAGTTGAAATCACCTAGTATTAGGGTGTATGGTTGTATTTTAATATTTTCCAGTATGTTTAGAAAGGTGTAGTGAGAATCTTGGGGCATGGTGAGGGATCTGTAGCAAGCTACAATTTGGAAAGCAGAATACAAATAAAAGACAGTAGCAAGAAAATAAACAGCAATATACAAAATAGAAGGCAATGAAGCAATATAAAATACAAGAAAGCAAAAACAAACTAACATTTCCTTCACAGCAATCTGTGGCAGAGTCTGGGTGGGCTTTTACAGTAAAACCTTGAAATGTTTTATTTTGTCCATTAAATAGAAGATCTGATGTCAGTTTTTCATTCTGTGCTCAACCTTTGTTTTCGGCTCTGACTTGGCCGTCTGAAAGTTCATGGTGATAACAAAAGCTCTCGAGCAGCTGCCTTATCCACCTCCCTCAGTTACCTCAAATCTCATTTGCCACTTCCAGGGAAAGATATGGGTTTTCCTTATGCTCTCGAGTGACTTAAAGTTAAGTACTTTATTGTTGTCCCCCCCCCCTCTATTCTACGATGTTCTTCGTGTTTCACTGTTGCAGTCATTACATTTGGGTAATCTGCTGGCAGGCTGCCCTCAGTCGGCCTGAATAACAAAGTCTTAGGTCCTGCGTCAGTTGCTGTCTCCTCTTCCATGACGTTAGGTCATCAGGGGTATAAAACATGCAGCCGACGCCATTTTATTCAGTCTTTATTGCCGCGCGGTGCAGAAGCAGCTCGTAAGTGCCGGTCAGCCGACTCCTGAAATTTTCGCATTCGAGTTTCAGAACCGAAGTCTTCAAACTAAAGCGAAGTACCCCGTTGGGGAAACTTTTTCTTGCTCCATACTGATGTCAGTAAAAGTTAATAATTGCATTACTCATGGGAAGCAAATACCTCATAAGGATTTTCATTTGTACTGTATTCCTTGCCTAGGCCCAGATCATCACGTGCCTTGCTGTCGGTTTTGTGCTAGATTTAACCAACGCACTATTAAGCGTCGGTATAGTTTTGCTTCTAATTATTTTGGATCAAGATTTAATTATCCTGAAATGTCGTCGGTTAGCAATCCGACTACCGGAGTTCACAAAAAATGCAAAGAAAAAGACGGAGACAGACCGTTGAGGTCCAAAACCGACGCCAAAGCTTCTTCTAAGCCAATCGTCGGTTCGCTGGTACTCTGTGAGGTGCTTTCGCAGCCCCTGATACCCACTATTTTTGAGTCGCAGGCCTCTGCCGAGACCCATTTGGAGTCCGGTATGCCGCAAAATTCTCAGAGTATTGAACCCGCGGATGTCTCTCCCTTGGATGGATCCGGAGCCGCTGAGCAGGCACCGGCTTCTGAGGGTGTTTTCAGGCCTCAACATTTTTATATTAAACCTATGCCAGCCTCAAAAACAAGGTAAAAAATATCTTCTATGTCTAAAAAACCCAAGCATGAACCATGTGCACAGGCCCCTATGCCTAAAAAACAGATGATCACAATGGCTGAGGACTTAATTACCTTGATCAGGTGTTCCCAACCCCCCCCCCCCCTGCTTAGAGGCCTAGGCAAGGCACTGATTATGAATCTTCAGATCAGGTTTCCATTTCTTCTGATCAGGAATTTTCAGTTCCACCCTATGAGGATTCTGATGCAGAGGAATCCATCCCATCTGCATCTCCTCCTGAGGATTACTCTTTTGGAGAGACTTTGCGTACTTTAAGGGAACATTTTCACTGGGAGAGTCAGGACTTCTCTGAATCAAAAAAGAGGCTTAGGGATTTCCTTCTTCTTCCTCAGCTTAGGCCTTTGGCTATACCTCCTGTATTAGACATTGTTGACGATGTGTTTTCAGAATCAAGCATGGCTCCTGAGCCCCTACCTCTGGCTCCTAGTAAGCCAGACAGATATTACAGGGTTCCCGACTCCCACAAATTTCTATTCAAAAATCCTGCTGCTGATCCAGCGACTATTTCTCAGGGTCCCAAGGGTGTAAAGGCCTCTACAGCCAAAAATCCTACCCCGTCTGATAGAGATTCCAGGGCGCTGGATAGATGGGGAAAGAAGGTTTATACGTCTGTGCTACCTTGGCAATCAGAGCCTTAAACTGCCAGTTTCATATGCTTAAATATCAACAGCATGTTATGGGCTTATTGAAACAGAAAATTATGTTGATTTCTGATTGTGTGGAAAATAGAGTTACAGGAATTATTGCATTCAGCAGAACAAGTTGGAAAGCATACTTTGCAATGTGGTTTTGATTCTTTGGAGGCCTCTTGCAGGGCCGCAGTTAGTGGATCTGTGATTAGAAGACATGCCTGGCTCAGGGAGCAAAATCTTCCTGATCATGCTAAAGCTAAATTGTTGGATGCCCCCTTGCAGCATCATACTCTATCTGGTAATAAGGCAGAAGAGGTTTTAAAGAAAATGGAAGACAAAGCTAAATCTATGCAAACTGTAAAAAATTTCTTGCAAGTGCAGCCACCCAGATTTAGTAGGCACTGGCCTACTACAAATTGGTCCTTTCTTGTGTCCCAACAGAGCCACTCAAGGCAAATCCAGGCACTCATAAGGCTCCAGATACCAATCACAGGGTTCTTAAAGGTCAACGCAATGGGGTGCCTCCACCTCCAAATCTGGAGGAAACTAAGCACGGCCCTATAGTAAGCAGTCTCAGTGACTTTCCTCTACCATCACCAAGCACTTATCTTTTAGCAGCCCCCCTTGGGGGGGAAAGTAGCACGTCATGCTCAAAATTGGCAGTTAATTACCCAGGACAAGTGGGTATTGAACATAGTATCCCAGGGGTACAGATTTCATTTCCATACTTTGCCAATTCCAAACGGATGGCCAGATCTGCCACAGAATCAGTGGGCAGAGGCTCAGAAACAAGTTATGTCCCTCATGGATATGGGGGCTATTCAGCCAGTACCAGAAAAGGAAAAAGGACAATGTTTTTATTCAATACTTTTCCTGGTACCCAGAAAAGACCATTCTTGGCATCCAATACTGGACTTATCGATTTTGAATACGTACCTGGACATTCCAAAATTCAAAATGTTGACTTTACAACAGCTACTGCCTATGCTGGGCAGGAACGCTTGGTTAGTGACTGTAGACGTGAAAGAGGCATACCTGCATATCCCAATAAGGGAATCATGCAGAAGATATCACCGCTTCAAGGCAGTTTTTTTGCATTACCAATTCTTTGCACTGCCCTTTGGCTTATCTACTGCACCCAGAGTCTTTACAAAGTGCCTGGCACCAGTAATTGCATTCTGCAGACAAGCATACAAATTTATCCTTATCTGGACGACTGTCTCATTAAAGCAGAGGACAAGGACACTCTTCTTCAACATGTGGCATTTGTAAAAAGGCTTCTAACAAGCCTAGGGTACACAGTAAACGAAAAGAAATCCCAACTAGTACCCAATCAAATAATTACATTCCTGGGTGCAAGCTTGAATACAACTGCCCATATGGCTTACCTTACGCCAGACAAACAAAGGCAACTGACAATATATTTCAAACAAATGGCAACAACAACCCAGTTATCTGCAAGACAAATTCTGCAGGCTTTGGAGTTCATGGCATCCTGCATTCTACTAATTCCATATGCGAGACTGCATATGAGGAAACCTCAATGGTACCTAAAAAGTTTATGGAGCCAACATTGTCACAGTCTGGAAACAATGATTCCTCTCATTCCCTGCCTACAACAGGAGTTTCTTTGGTGGGCAGAGACATGTCACCAAAAGACGGGACTGTCATTCACTCTACCCCCTGCTACCCAAACCCTAACTACAAACGCATCAGACTATGCTTGGGGGGCCCACCTGGCGGGGAGGTGCATTCAGGGCAAATGGAGCCCAAAACAAATGCATTTGCATATCAACCGGAAAGAGATGCTAGCTGTTCAGAATGTTCTGACAGCCTTCAAGGACTTACTTCATCCAGGACAACTACTTATTAAGACGGACAACACCACGGTTATGTGGTACATAAACAAGCAGGGAGGTACACATTCCTACCCCCTTTGCAGACTAGCCATGGCATTGTGGAACACGGCTTTGACTTACCAAATACATCTTCAAGCTCAATTCCTGCCAGGAAAACAAAATACTCTGGCAGACGACCTAAGCAGAAATCTTATGGACCCGCACAAATGGAAACTGGATCCACAAATCTTCAGCATGTTAACACAGAAATGGGGGAGCCCAGACATAGATATATTTGCCTCTCCCCAAAATTATCAGTTGGACAAATTCTGCACAAGAATTCGTTACAAAAAAGCATGGAAAGTGGATGCCCTATCCTTCAGTTGGAAAAACCTTATCGGTCTATGCCTTTCCCCCTCTGCCTCTTCTGTCCAAGGTCTTACTAAAAGTCAGACAGGAAAAACCAAGAATGATCCTAGTTGCTCCAGACTGGCCCCGCCAACACTGGTACCCACTTCTAAGGAATATGGCTCACTTTCCCCCTTGGTACTTGCCTCGGATACCTCATCTACTGTCTCAGCAGAACAATTAAATTCTGCACACTCAGCTCCAAACTCTGAACCGTGCAGCATGGCTGATCATTTAATTATTCAAACAACACCTCTCAGTAAATCTGTGATGGATGTCATTTTGGAAGCCAGAAGGCCTAGTACTAGAAAATCTTATGCTGATAAATCGAAGAGATTCAAAGCACAAGGAACAGACGCAGCAAAGCCCAATATTCCTCCGATTTTACAATATTTGACTGAGATGCTTGACAAGGGCCTATCTTTTTCTTCAATAAAAATCCATGCCTCTGCCATCTCGGCTCATTACAACACAGAACCTCCCCTATTTTCTCATCCTCTGCTTAAACAGTATCTTAGAGAGGCCAAAAATTTAAGGCCTCCCAGAAGATCACCAACTGCAGCATGGGACCTCAATATTGTGCTGGAAAAACTCACCCTGCCTCCTTTTGAACCAGCAGCTACTGCGGATATAAAATTTCTATCTTGGAAAACAGCTTTTCTCTTGGCAGTCACTTCAGCAAGAAGGGTTTCAGAACTACAGGCTCTCATGGCTGTGGATCCTTTTATTATTTTTTTACCCGGACAGGGTGTCCCTCAGGACCAATCCTTTTTTTATGCCTAAAGTGGTATCCAGTGTGGCTGTTAACCAAACAATTCACCTGCCAACTTTTTACCCAAATCTGCAGAACAAGGGGGAGCGGATTCTGCATTCATTGGACGTACACAGACAACTAAGATTCTACTTAAACAGGACCAAATCTCTAAGAAAGTCTGGGCAACTACTGGTAGCATTTGCTGCAGGGTCAGAGGGGAAGGCTATATCAAAGCAGACTATTTCTAAGTGGATAAGCCACTGCATTCATTTCTGCTACTTGCACCATGGTAAACCTGTGCTCAAGGGGATTAGGTCTCATTCCACCAGGGTTGCCTCTACCTCAGCAGCTTTTCTCAGAGGGGTTCCAACCAAAGACAGTCTAGAGGCTGCTACTTGGAGCTCTGTTCATACCTTCACAAAGCATTATCATTTGCCTCTCTTCTCCAAATCCAGGGCAGGCTTTGCCACTGCAGTTCTGCAGGGCCTTATAGCCGCTCCTAATGCTGCTTAGTTCCATCCTCCCATCCATAACTTTGGGATTCTACCCAAATGTAATGACTGCAACAGTGAAACACAAAGAACATAGTACAGTTGTGTACACTTACCGTAAATGTAGATGTTCGAGTGTATTCACTGTTGCAGTCCAGGTTACCCACCCGCCATCCCCCCTTTTCTATACCTTTTATTTCCTTCACTTTATACTAAAGCCTTTGTGGTGTATTTGCTGTTAGATAAGTGCATTTTCATATATTTTTGTCTATTTATATAATTAACTGGGAGAAGGAGGTCTTATTAAATCATCCACTGATCTCCTTCTACAGGAGATTTGTGGATGACCTCTTTCTCTTGTGGAAGGGTACCAGGGCTGAGTTACAAGGTTTCTTGACAGAAATTAACAACAAGAAAGGCTATTTGAAATTTACAATGGAAGCTTCCAATACATCTATTAACTTCTTAGATGTGAGTGTATATTTCAATAGCGAGGGTCTTTGTACTAGGCTCTATAGAAAAGAATGCTACAGACCTAGCTTTTTACATAGAGATAGTATGCACCCACAAAGAACATTCAGCAATGTAGTCATTGGTCAGGGCCTAAGAACCTCTAGATTGTGCTCAAATGAACCAGTATATAAATCTGAATTAGAACTATTGAGAAATAGTTTCCTGGACAGAGGATATGATCAATATGAAGTGGACAGATTATGTGCCACAACCACTAAGCTTAGACATACAAGAGGTAAACCGTACTATTCATTGAATCCCCATAATCAAACAGTCAAGAATTCTACTAAGAATTTATCGTTAGTTCTCCCTTACAGTCAAAATCAACATACAATACATAACATACTATGTCAGAATTGGAGCATATTTATGACGGATGACCAAGTCAAGCAGATCGTTGGTAATTGTCCTTCATACACTTATAAAAATTTGAAAACTCTTAAGCAACAGCTATGTTTTCCCAGTCTAGTGATAAACACAGACTTGAATCCATCTAGACTGAACCATGGCACCATTAATTGTGGTAAATGTGTGCAATGTCCCCATATAGACGAATCCAAATATTTTAGGAATTCGAACAATGGGAGACTTTGGGAGATTAGATGTCATGCTTCATGTGAAACACGTAACGTAGTCTATGTTGCTTGTTGTCAAGTTTGTTTTAAATTTTATGTTGGAAAAACCAACAGATCACTTAGAGAGAGAATACGTGATCATCTGTACTGTCTAGCCAGGGGGGAGAACAGTAGTGCTATTTCCAAACATATCTTAGCAGAAGGGAGGGAACACCATTTTACTTTTCAAGTCCTTCACGTTCAACCCACCAACATTAGAGGTGGTGATATTACCAATTCCACAGAAGAAGCGGAGATCCGCTGGATACTCCGACTGGGTGCGCATAGAGGCAGAGGCCTAAATGAATCTGTTTCTTTGAAGCCGATTTTGAAAGCAAGGCCATTATAGTTGCACACTACAATCTTTAGATTTTATTCTTAACAGATTACTGTGATGTTTTTCATGAATGATATATAATTTGTTTTAATTATGATGTATTAGTCTTTTATACATATCAGTTTTTGCAAGCTTCCATTAATTTGTTCAGTTTTGATCCGGTTTACATCTGTACGGTTTTGGTTTAGTTAGCTTTCTTGGCTTTATTACATCTAATTGACATATAGCATACATTTGTTTGGTCAGACATATATAATTTCATGCAATCTATTAATGATAGTGTTCACAACACTTAGTCATGATCTAATTGTCTATACTTGTATGTTAATTATTTTTGATTCATCAGATGTTTATAGTTTTACTAGATATATTTGTCGTTAGCTTCACACATATATTTATATATATCATTGTTAGTTCTAACCATGTCTCATACACCTTTAACAGTTGTTATTATGCATGAGACCTTTTAGGGTTTCACAGTTCGTGTAACTGTTATTTGTGACACTATTCATGGTTACAGTTTAGCGCATATGTTGCGACCCTTATTGCAAGTTTCATTAGATTTTTATAATATAAAAAATTTTAAATATTTTTAGTAAGCATATTGCTTTAAAATTTTAAGCAGGATATTCTATATAAGCACTGATGATGTCATGTCCTGTTGTCATAACGTCTGAGGAAGCGGAGAAGTCCGCGAAAGCGCTTACGAAATAAAGTTTTGTGTGTTTTTATGAACTGTGCCTTCTACTTCTATTTTTGAAGTTCACCAGTACATCGATGCCAGATATTCATCTCTACAAGCTGTATTTGAAAGCACTTTGTGTTTTATGCAGTACGCTAAAGTCGTAGCGTTTTTACATCTACAAGTTGGACATTTATCATTGATAAGTTGGTGATTGAACGCGATTTGTTTCCTGGATTACACGCTTGGAAGCAGCGTTTTATTTTGCTTATATCTCCTCCCTTGGTGGGTACCTTGATTTTTTGAATCTACATTTCTTTGGTTGGGGCAATTGTTTTTTCATATATATATATATATATATATATATATATATATATATATATATATATATATATATAGCTCCCCATTTGGGGGGCACCTGACATCTGGGGCCAGAAAAACTGAATAAAATGGCATCGGCTGCATGTTTTATACCCCTGACAACCTGACGTCATGGAAGAGGAGACAGCAACCGATGCAGGACCCAAGACTTTGTTATTCAGGCTGACTGAGGGCAACCTGCCAGCAGATTACCCAAATGTAATGACTGCAACAGTGAATACACTCTAACATCTACATTTATGGTAAGTGCACACAACTGTACTTTTGCCTTTCTTAATCTGCTGCTATACACAAATTAGATTTTTTTCCCTTACCCTTGTACTTGCTTACTTTTTCCATATTATCACTAGTACTTCCCTCCCTCTATACACTTTGGTGTATTTTCTTACTACCATTGTTGTAGATCTGTCCCCTTTATTTCTGTCTTACAAAAAGAAAAAAAAAAAAACTTTAGCTCTACTTCTATCCTGTGCTTTTTATGATTAGAACCTTTCTGAGACATGGCTGATAAACAGAAAGCCCTGGCGGGTTTCAAAAAAAATGTACAAAGTGCATCTACAAAATCCCCATCTCTGACTCGTACTCTGTGTGTCTGTTTTCTGGGTCCTTTCCACATTCAGGAGGACTGTCTATATTTCAATCTTTTTTTCAATCCTAGGTCTCTTAATGAGTGCAAAAACAAATTAATCCTCAAGGGATTGTTGCCGTCTTCACTGAGGCAATATCTGGAGCTTCTCCTGAAAAATAAGACTGCTTTGCCATCTCCTGGCACTTCTTCCTCCTTTTGTTCCAGAGTGTCAGAGAAAGCAAAAAAGTGACGACCTTTAGATCCAACTGATTTTTCGGATCTGAAAAGGAGACCTATCAAACTATTGGACCCACCCTCCCTCCTCGGATCCAAGACCTGCTGAATCAGACTCTTTGGGGCAGGCCTCTCTCTCAGAACGTAAGGGGATCAAGAAAGTAATCTTGGATTACAGCACTTTGGATCCAACTTTTAACAAGTCCTTGGTAATGGAATTTGTGCTCTCCATCTGTAGATCTGGTCTCTTCCAGGGTTCCTTCTCCATTTTTGGAGAGGCCTAGATCTCCCTCTGTTATGTCCACTCACATTGTGATCTGTAGTGAGAGTAGGGAACAGGTGGAGGAGACCCTGGAGAGGTGGAGATATGCTCTAGAGATAAGAGGAATGAAGGTCAGCAGGACTAAGACAGAATATATGTGTGTGAATGAGAGGGAGGATAAGAGGAATGGTGAGGATGCAGGGAGTAGAGGTGGCAAAGGTGGATGAGTTTAACTACTTGGGATCAACAGTTCAGAGTAATGGTGAGTGTGGAAGAGAGGTGAAGAAGAGAGTACAGGCAGGATGGAGTTGGTGGAGAAGAGTGTCAGGAGTGATTTGTGACAGACGAGTAACAGTAAGAGTGAAAGGGAAGGTCTACAAAAGGGTAGTGAGACCAGTTATGTTATATGGGTTGGAGACAGTGGCGCTGACAAAAAGGCAGGAGTCGGAGCCTGACATGGCAGAGTTGAAGATGTTAAAATTTGCACTGGGTGTGACGAGGATGGACAGGATTAGGAATAATCCCAAAAAACACTAAACAGGAAACAGCTAGGATGAATACTCCACCAATGTACAACAAAGTCATAAAAATCCACAAAGAAATGGTGAAGTAACCAAGGCACAGAATGTCCTAGTTTAAACACAGTCCAAACATGAATGAAATGTAGATAAAATCCAAGATAAATTTATTTATGTAGGTAAGCGCTTTCATGATACACATATCACTTCCTCAGACCTTCAAACAAACACATCCTAACCAACTATATTTAAACAGTATTCAAACCAATTAATACTTAAGGTAAAAACAACCATTCTGCAATATGTACAAAGTCATACTAGAAAACGCTTCACATATAAATACATATTAAACATTGTAGCATAAAACGCATGGATTAAAAACATTTAAAATATATTTGATGTGTATCTCTGTCATTCATTAAAATAATTTGATTTAATTTAAACAGCCTCCTATTCTTCAAAACTGGTTTAAGGGATATTCTATCATTAAGGCCCTTTCCTTTATTAGCTCTTAATCTAATAATCCACCTAGTTTCAGAGGTCTCTGTGTGGTTCCTTATATCACCGCCTCTCCCATTAGGAATAATTCTCTCAATAACTGAGAACATAAAAGTATGATCATTGCCCTCAGAGGACACATGTTTGGGTAATGCATTAGTGGCAACACCATTCCTAATATTTAATAAGTGTTACCCGATCCTGAAGCTTAGCTGTCTGTCAGTCTTGCCCACATAAAATGCAGAGCATTTCTGACAGACAGCCAAGTAAACCACATGGTTTGTGTTACAATTAGCTGCTACACTAAAATCATATATTCGCTTGGTGTCTGGATGTATAAATACATTCTCATGATTTATATATGTGCATTGATCACATCCACCACAAGGAACCGTCCCTTTTACTCCTATCATATCTTGTCTTTTATCATTGTTTGGATAACATAACATCCTTTTCAAAGATTTCCTGTTCTTAAATATAAAACTTGGATTTCCCCTACAACTTGTTTGATTTCTGGATTCTGTGCGTGTCTATTCCAGTTCTTTTTTATCACACTGGTTATTATATTCACATCACTGGTAAAATAAGTAGAGAATCTTAACAGATTCATTCTTATGTTGAACATAACCTGTTCTATCATTATTAGGCATTGAAAAATACGGCTTACCTATATTATCTCTCCATGAAGTAGATGCATCCAGGATTCCTGTGGTCATACTGTCAGCATAACTCCATTCATTAAACCTAAGTTTCAAGTCAGTTAATTCTTTCTCAAATTCATCATCCCTAGCTGTTAACCTTGAACTCCTGAGGGGTTTGCCCTTTCACTACATTCTTAAAAATATGTCCTGGATACATACTACTTCTATGGAGTAAAGTGTTTCTATGACATTTCTTCCTAAACAACTTGGTAGTTATACCATTCACCTCATCCATAAAAATCATTACATCAAGAAATTATTTCTTGTGTAGAATATTTCATCTCAAATTTTAAAAAATCAGTGCTGTTATTGATCTCTGTAACAAATTCATTTAACGTTGTGTCATTACCATTCTGTAACAGGAAGAAGTCATCAACTAACCGTTTATAAAATTGAATTTCAGGCCATCTTTCATTAATAAGCACATTCCTATTTTCCCATGCAGCCATGATGAGATTGGCATAGCTATTCGCGCTTGCCATCCCCATGGCCACACCATCTTTCTGCTTATATAACTTGCCATCAAAACTTATCACATTGTTGGTTAAAACCAACTCCATTAATAAACATATTAAATCTATTTTCATTCCATTGTATGTCCCTTCTTTCAACAAATATTGTCTCAGCAATTCTAATCCAATTTGTATTCGGAATACAAGTAAACCCCTTTGTCAGTCAGTTTCAAATTCTTCCATGAGGTTGATCTCAAATATTACAGAAGGACGTCAAAGGCAGCAAGTTTCTGACATTTCAGTAAGAGGGCATGCCTGGAAGCGCTTATGCAATGTTTTGTGGAGCCCTTCCAGTCTTCGTTCATCAGTGTTCCCTTTCATGGCATGTCCCTGTTTGGCCTCAAAGTTAGAGATGTTAACCAGGTGTGAAAATAATTGAAAGACCCTGTCTGATGTGGGCGTACATTTTTCCACACCTCAACAATCCTTTTCAAAGAATCAAAGATGTACTGGGAAAATGTGGTTCAGAAAGTCCCAGGGCACACGTGGTGGAGGTTTCCCTACAGGTTGAGGGTGGGACCTCCAATGATAGATGCCGCCCTCACGGCAGTGGAGGCCCACAAGGTCCAGAGATTCCTTCTCTGATGCACCCTTCCAGTGCTCCTGAAAAGAGCCCAATTGTACACCATTGGAGGCAACTGAGGGTCAATTATCCCTGCACCCGAGAGCCTGGCTAGACTTAACAGATACCTGGGTGCAGAGGATCATATCCAGAGGCTGTATAATACCATTTTCCCATTCACCTCCAATAACAAAAAGATTCCCTGATGTTCCACCCAGTCAGAGGGAACAAGCAGCATATCAGATTTAAGAGCTGCTAGGCAAGAGAGTCATCCAGTAAGTCCCTCCAGACCAAGTAGAATCCAGAACTTTTGCCAAAGTAAATTGGGGACTGGAGACCAATATTGGATCTCACCAACTTAAACAAATGACTACAGTGAACCAAGCTTCGGCTGGTCATAGTTCAGTCTATACTCCCATCCTTGGGAAAGGACTGTTGGATGTGCCGAATAGACCTTCAGGATGCGTACTGTCACACAGAAATGAAGAGGCCTCCAGAAAGTACCTACACTTCTGGCTGAGAGACAATCATTACCAGTTCATACTCCTGCCCTTTGGTCTCACCACAGCCCCCAGGGTGTTCACCAAATGCACGGCAGTAGTAGCAACTCACTTGAGACTGCAAGGATTCTATGCATTCTGTATCTCTGTGACTGGCTTATTGTTGCCTCTACCAGGCATCAGGTAATACAGGCAATAGATCATGTTCTCTACACATGTTTTCATCTAGGAATCACCATAAATTACAAAAACTCTCTCTTAGAGACGACTCAAAACAGACAATGACTGCTTCAGTGCCCCATTCAAGAGTTCAGATGTTAAGATCAGAAGTGAGGAAAATAATCTGCAGTACCGAGGTTTCCACTGCTTGGTCCTTCAGGCTCTAGGCTCAGTTGTAGTGATGATAACTCTGCATGTTCTTTTATTCCCATGTTGCAGTATTCTTAGTGTGGGATTCTCCGCCTCAGGCAACCCGAACGTCGGCTCCTATACAAAAGCTTAAGCCTGGTTGCTGTTTGTGTGTGGGACATCAAACGCAGGGCCATAAACCAGGAGCCTTAAATGTGACGTCTGCAAGCACAGACCCCATAACATTTCTGCAGGAGCTGAATGTCAGCTCGAATGTATCGCTCCTCTACTTATCAAGACGTCTAAAGCCAAGTGCCCCATTGGGGAATTCTTTCATTTACTATTGCTTGAGCTTGGTTTCTTGTTCCCTTTTAGCTGATATCTGATAAGAAGCGTAAATGCCAATGCGGACGTCAAATTCCACATAAAGATGCCCATGACCATTGTGTTTTTTGTCTAGGCCGGGAACATGACCATACTGCCTGCACCATTTGCCAATTCTTCGCCCCTAAAACTCTTAGAAGCCATCTGGCCGCCCTTAATCTTTACTTGGAAAACCAAAGACTTAAAAAAATTAGAGCGTAGGGTGGACCCAGAGTCAGCTGCCCAGGTGGAACCACCTCGGAAAAAGGCCAAGGTTTCACAGCCTGTTTCCTCTGCCTCTCTGTTGTCAGACACTGATATAGGGGTTGAAAGACGTTCGTTAGAGCTGCCTACTTTGTCACCTCCCCTTGAGGTAGCCATTTCTGAAGTACTGGCCAGCACATCCGTGGAGATGACTCAGATGTCGGTTTCTACCGAAGTCGAGGGGGGAACCAGGATCCACAGGACCCCCATCGTGGACTCCAGAATCCGAAGCCTCTGCTTTAGCTCAGGCTCCTGAACCTATGCCTTCTCCCTCTCCCAAATCTACTCCTTTAAAAAGAAAACAAAAAAGTAAACATTTATCTCCCTCTGTTGAGGGACTTCCTGACTGGCAATCTTTTACTCAGTCTCTCATGCAGGCCTTCATGGCTCTTGGGCCCTCGGCCTCCTCTCCCTCCACTATCCCAGTGCTAAGCCCAAGGCCTGCCTCAGCTACTGATGTACTCCCCCCCCCCCCACTTCCCATGAAGAAGAGGAAGAAATTCTCTCTCCATCGTCTGAGTGGTCTATTACCTACTCAGCACAGATAGCCTCTCTTCTAGAAAACTATTCCCCTGATAAGGAATCCATAGAAGGGGACTCTCCTCCTGAGGACATCACTTTTGGGGAGACCATAACTAAAATGAAAGAATATTTCGAATGGGATACTTCCCAAATGACTGAAACTCAAAAAAGATGTCTTGAGCTATTGCAAATTGAACCTCCTTCACCATCTGCCATTCCCCCAGTTATACCTCCATACCTGGATGCATTTACATCCGCATCTAAAAATCCTGATTCTCAGCCACCTGCTCCTAAGAGACCTGATCATTTCTACAAGGTGCCAGATGACCACAAATTTCTTGTGAAGCCTCCCTTGGCAGACCCTGCAGTGATCGCTGTAGCCCCAGACAAGCAGTCAAGACTGATGCCATCTTTCTCCCTTCTGCCCACTGACAGCAAAGACATGGACAGGCTAGGGAAGAAAGTTTACACCTCTTCCACCTTAACCTTCAGAACTATTAGTTACCAAACCCATATGATTAAGTATGCCTTGGATTTGATATCCCAAGCATCTACACTCCTATCCTCTTTGCCTGATTCTCCTAGCAAGACTGAGGTAGTATCAAAACTGTCCCTGGCATCCTAGGTGGGCAGACACTCAATCAGATGCAGTTATGATGCAGCAGAGACTTCTGCTAGGTCTGCTGCATCCACCTTGGTGCTCCACAGATATTCATGGCTTTGACTTCAACCCCTGCCTTAGGATGTCAAATCCCAAATTCTTGATGCTCCACTAGACCACAACCTTCTGTTTGGGAAGCAGTCTGCTGAACTGTTTTAAGAATCTTCAGGAGAAAACCAAGGAGCTTCAAGACATTAAGCACCTTTTGGTATCCTCTGTACCTTAAGTCATTAACCCTGACTACTGTCTCATTGGTGCCTTTGTGCTTACATCCGAGCACGCTGTGAGATGGTAGGAATTGCATGTATTTACACCCGACTGCCTTCTAGCAGACACGGCTGGCATTAGGCATAGGTGAACTAGGCGACCGCCTAGGGCGCCGTAAAGGCCAGCCTCTTAAAGGGCGCAGTTTTTATTTGTTTTAATTAACAAAGGTTTGCGCTCTTCTCTGCGCCCTGCTGAAGTGTAACTGTAAGCCGGAACTATGGGGGAGGGGGGTCAGCGTCGTCTCACTTACTAGGACAGTTTAAAAAAAAAATGTTACTTCGTGTGGTTCAAGAGGTCTGCTGTAAGGAGGAAAGGTATGTTATGTTTTGGGGATGGGCACGGGTGCCACCGCGTCGGAACCATACAGCTGCAAGACCTGTAACAAAATGGACGCATGCGCCGAATTTAAATATGAAAGTGCTCCCTTCATTATTACTGCCTGTCAGACTCAAAACAACAGGTAAGCTTCCATTTTACTTTATCTACTGAAATGCTGAAGCTTAAGGCTCAGTTTTACATTCTGCTGCTAAACTTAAGCAGAATGTAAAACGGAGCCTTAGCAGAATGTAAAACAGAGTAGGTCCGCAACTGTGCTTAGGTGTAGCAGGTTTAGTAATAACTTAAGCAAGTGAGCAGAAATAACATGCAACTGAGGACTGACTGTGCTACTATCTTATGTAAATAAGGCAGTTTTCCTGCTTCGGTGTAATTCATAGCCATCTTTGTATAAGCAGTAGTGCCATGTACATGACTTATAAAAGGCAAAAACTCACTCCTTTTTAATTTTTTTAATCATCTTTGCAACCTAGGAGGATGCTTGTTACACAGATACAAAGACTGAGCTATTTCAACTTTGCTGGTTAAGAAATTTTGGATAAATGTAGAGCGGACAAGGAAACAGTATCGGCTTTAATGAGTATGTATGGCACACAGGCAAGGGCTGGGAGGATTAATGGTTTTACTATCCTTCTGGATACCAGAGTATGTATTAACTTAACTATACATGCCACTGGGACCTTCCAGAGGCAAATGTGAGACCATGTTGGGTACTTCATGGGCTCCTGCCTCAAGGAGAGTTGAGCAGTTCTTCGACATACTATTCGTTTAAGTGGATTAGCATATTTTTCTACCAGTTTTCTGTCAGGTCAGAGCCAGAACAATAAGCACCTTTCCTGAGGTGATGGGCACAAAAGATTGCACCCATGTTGCCATTGGATCTTAATCTGGACCTTGGGGGAGCAGTATCAGAAGAGGAAGGGCTACTATTTCATCAACTGCCAGAAAGTGTGTGATGTATGAGGGTGCATCACTAACGTGTCAGCTCAACATCCTAGTAGTGTCCATGTTTCCACATTTGGCACACAGGTTCACTGTACTGCCTCTACCTGCATGTTAGGAAACTCCACAGCCACCTTTTTGGTAAGTGCAAACACTTCCTACTCTTCTGTACAGGTTTATTTTGGACTTTGCATTATTAATTAGTAACCACCCGCGGTAGTGGTGCTGCGGTAGCGTTGTCGCCTAACAGTAAGACGCTGTCCGGTTCGATTCTCAGCTAGAGCATCTTCTGCGTGGAGACATGCGTGAATGGGCGTACCTTCGTTGAAGGTTGTGCGTCAGGGCTGGTAACTTGGCACGTAAAAATCAACTACCAATCATTAGCGGACCAGAGTTCCGCTGTGGCGACCCCTACCCAGGAAAAGACACAACATTATTAATTAGTAACCCTCCCTTTCCTTTTATGTATCTCATCCTTATTTGTTTTGCAGATGGTACTGGTTACCCACAGGAACCCTGGCTAATGGCCAGAACAATACACCTAGAAGAGCTGTTGAGGAGTGCTTCAACACAGGTCTGTCACAGACATGATTTTTCACTGACCAAGGATTTGGCCTACTGAAAGCCCGTATTTGCCTGGCCTAGTTCGAGGTGTCCTTCAGTATGACCCTGATACTGCATGTGGGATGTTTACCATGTGTTGCATTCTGCACAGCATGATAAAGTATCGGTCTGGTGCACAGCTGCCCCATGATGGCAATGCAGCTCCCACTACTGTTCCTAACCCTTGTAATGACTGCAGCAGTAGCATGGGACTCCTTGTAGCAGGTATGTGCATTTTACATGGCTGTCATGCCAAAGAGGTAGCATCTAGTCCACAACTATGGGCCATGGCATTCACTTAGTGAAAGTGCAGCAACACAAATCCCATAGATAATACTATATGCATGCAGTGTTACTTATGGGCTATGCTTTGGGTTGCATGTTCAGCTTATACTATACATCGGACAGCTTTTTTCCTAATACTTAAATGTTACCTTTCTGGAAAATTATTTAAATGCTTTATTACATAGTATATTATGGGAAGTGGTTGCATTTATCATGCTTACTCGTCAAGTGTTAGATGTATTAGATGTATAGTTAATGCAAAAGGCGTAAAGAATGTTGAAAATGTTAAATCGAGTGCACCTTTTTACATGTCACTCACATGAACTGGTTCAGAAGTTGTTCTAATTTTACCAGTTCTGGACCAGCACTGCTGTTTATGTGAGAGGTGATATGGCTGGGTGGCAAGTAGTAATTCCAAAGATTATAGGCTTATAGGTTCATAGATTAGTACTAAGCTAACTGCCCCTGTGGGCCATTTTAAGCCTAGCCAATTACCCATGTGAGAATCAAACCCTGCACCTTGTGTGTGCAAGGCAAATACCTTAACCATTATAACAACCTCTGGTGCATTGCAGCATACATAAGTGCAGTTTTCGCATCACAGAGTAAAGCATAGTGTGATGGTGCAATGGTTAAAGAGGAGCATCACTTGCTTGGGCAGTCTACTTCAGTCAGAGCTTTAGGAAATACTGCATTCCAAATACCTTTGGCTAGGGTTCACCTTGATTGTGAGGGTGCTAAAGGAAGCCAGCAAGTAGGTGTGTTTAAGGATATCCCAACAGATGTTCTGATAGGGAATAATTTTGATAATGCAATACCTTGTGTGCATGCAGTTACACACAATCAGGCTTGAAGACAAGCATGTGGGTCTGACAGCCTGGAGGAGACCCAGACAGATGACATACTTGCAGCCAGGACTGGTGAGGTGATTCCTTCAGGGAGGGAGCTACCTTGTAGCAGTGAGACTGAAGGTGAACCACAGCTGCTTGTAGGTACTGATGTTTCATTGCTTATTAAAAAAATGTTTAAAACTACAAATTTAAAACTTATTCTAACAAGTGGTGCTGTATTATACAAGGAATATAATTCAATACAATCAGGAAAGTGAATTAAAGATTAAATACATGTATGCATGGCCCTAAAAAATGTGTGCAAGGAGTCTGTTTTGAAAACAGCCCAAAGGTAAATTTAATTCTCCACCAACCAGATGCATTTCTATGAATGTGGGTTTTCATGCCGTTTCAATGAATGTGAGTTTTGCCATTTCAATGAATGTAAGTTTCAAGTACAGAGAAGTTTACTGCTCGTGCTAAGTCTGTTTTCATTGTGAGACGGTAATGTTTGTTTAGCAAATGGCTATCTGTGTTTATGCTACTTTATTTCAATATCTGTAATCATTGTAGAGGCAAATAGAACAGTATGCATGGTAACTGGTGAGATAACCAAATAATGGAACACTGGAATGGCTGAGGAGGAGGCTGCTGCTGAGGGTTCCTCTGGGGTGGTGATCTATTACCCTTTCTAGGACTCTACTTGACCATGATCTGGCTCTGGTATTTCAAGTAGAAAACACATATGCAAAGGTAGCTGCAGTTTAACTACATTACAAGGTATCTTTTTCTTCCTAAGCATTTAAATAATTTAAGGAAATGACTGGAGTGGCTTTCTTGGGGAATGACCCAGCGGGTGTGGCTCAAACAGGGGCGTGTCACGTGTGGTGTGGATGGGGCTTAAGGGGCGCTGGAGCACTACTTCGCCTAGGGTGCCATTTTGGCTAAGGCCGGCCCTGCTAGCAGAGCAAGTAATTTTGCAGTTATATTGTACCTCCACTGCTGAAAATTAAGTTGAAAAAGTAACTGAACTTTGTCAGTTACCTTGTCAGCTTAATTTTTAGAGTGGAGTTGCATGCTGTTCATATTTGGCTTTGCCGAGAAAATCGTCTTACAGTGCAATAGTTATGAATGTTAGCCGCCTGCCTTTCTGTTGTTCCGATTCCTCCTTGTTTTTTTTTTTTTTTTCATCATCCTGCATTTTCTTATATGAAGTACAGACCTGTAATATACAGTATACCATTATTTATTGACTGTAATCCTCAATTATTTAACAGGAAATCAAAAGTTTATTAAGGGCAGGATGAAAATATGAGACTAAATCGGGGACACCTGAGAAACGTAAGCATTCCCATATGCTAGTGAAACAGTAAATCTTGCTTGTTGCACCTAAAGAAATTGTTGCAAACTGTTCCGCTATAATGAGACTCTGGTTACAATCCTGTAAAAGAAAATATTAAAATGAAGCTTGTTTCAGAAAATGTACCTTTGCTAGTATTTAGACAAGGCAACCAGACAGCTCACAACTATTTCTCCTGGTTTCTGTTGTGATATTTCTTGCACTGATACCAGAAGGGAATGAATGCCACTGCAAAACACTATGTCACTTACTGCCTTTTCTTTAAGAATCTAGTATCAGCCAGTCTCTCCTAAGGTGTGTATAATTGGTCAGTGGAGTTTGACAGATGCTGACTCGTCTCGGATATCAGCTGTTTGGCTCTTAACCTGCTATTATCTCTAAGATTACAGATGCAGACATAATCAGGGTAGTCAGGCTCCCACTTTATAGAACTTGATGTTAACAGAAAATATAATGTGAATTAACATGCATTTACATGTAGTTCACCACCTTGTGTCTTTTTTTTAGGTCTGCTTACTGCTATACCAGCTGTAACTGTGCGATGGTGCGGCAGTGCAGTATCAGCTTCATAAACGAATACAAATGCTACATTTGCGGTCACGGCTGAAGGGCTAATGTGCCTATTGTTTTTATTGTTTGAACTGTAGCAAACTTTTTATATTAATTGCAAGCACTTTTACAAAAAAGATTTTTGTTTGTTTTATTTTTTCTTGCTTAGAGAAGATGTTTTTTACAGGGAGCCTGGAGACCTAGATAAAACTGCAGGCAAATAAAATCGGGGAGAGTTTTTAATAGTGCATTCATCAGTACCATAACTAAATTGAGCTTGTATAATAATGTATTTCTAATTAATGTCCTGCAACCTACTTGATCCTTGTCAGTCTGGGTTTATATCAAATCAGTCACAGCACTGAGATTAGTCTGAAAATGATGGTTACTGGTTTTCTTATCAAGAGAGAGTAGTGTCCGTTTTCCAGCTTTATATTTCATGGTCTCCCTTGGTATTACTGACTGTCAGTCAAGGAAACTTAAGTAGCTTCAAACTCATTGTAGTTTATTATCTATATTACTTGGATAGTCAGTCAGCTATAGTTCTGATCACATTTAGTAAGTCTTTTCTGGAGTTTCTTCTTTATTAGCCATTCACTTATCTGTAGAGTTTAAAAGGGTCCTATTGTTGTACCACTCTTGTTTTCTACTTGCATGATGCCATTACAATGGATCATAAGAGGAAAATGTATTAATTATCATTGCTAAGCTTAAAATACTCAAATGCCTGTACAAGATAATCTGTACAAAACTATCAAGACTCCATCGTAGACTGGGTATCCTTTATTTTACATAATCTTGGCATAACAAAGATGGAGGTGATGGCAGTGCATGGCAAGGTCCATTATGTACATGTTCCAGTCCTTCACTCTTTATTTGTTGTGTGGGAGTCGACTGGAATTCATATTTTCTTTCCAGGATTTGGGCATGATTCTTGAAAATAAGCTGATAATTAAGGGCTACATATGAGGTGTACAACAGACACTCTATTTCTATGTGAGCAAGTTATTGCATGCATCAAACATTTTATTCCTTCTGTGGATCATGGGATGGTGGCTCACTCTGTTGTGTATTCCATGTTGATGTAATGTAAGGACCATTGCCATGTGTTTACAGAAGGTGTCATCACACAGCTCCAGCAGGTACAGAACTCTGCAGCCATACTCCCTGATGGAGCTTCCCCCTGCAGTCATATTAGACAGGGGCTTCAGGACTCAGACTGGGCACCAGCTGGTACAAGTCTGGTGTTTTAGAGCTTGCTTTTAAATCTTTGGGTCTAACATTGTCTGGGTCCTGTTAATGTGCAATAATTCCTGCTTCTACTGCCAGTTTCGTCTTCTATGTTCATAGACGAGGTACTGCTAGATGTTCATTGAACCTGTTTTGAGACCTCACGTAAGTCGACATTTGCCTGTTTAACTTTTCTCTTGAAGAACAAACTATTTTTTTTTTCAGGTATGGGTATGTGTAACTCTGAGGTTACCTTTACATGTAGCCCAACCTTCCATTTCTTTTCGAAAATCTGTTTGACTCCTCACATCTCACATCTCCCATTTCATTTTAAATATGTTTTGTTTTATTGCCGTTTCTTGTATTGTCTTTCATGCTAAACATTTATCATTTTTGATTTTATATTTAGTGAATAAATGAAGGCAATAAAATTCTGAAACAATACATAAGATATAAGTCGGCCTTTGATGCTTAATTATTTATGTAGCCACATTAATTCACTCTCTGTAACTTACATGACATTCACGATGTGATAGTGTAAAGTTGCAAAGGTAATGTTTGGTGAATGCAGTGCAGCCTGTGAGCTATGCTGAGTAATGCATGGACAATTCATACTGTCCAACAGATATTTCTCCACATATAATTCACAAATGTGTAGCTCCTATCCTCATAGCCATCATTATCATTTGCATAGTGTTCTGTGGGTAGTGGTACTTGTGCTAGGTATGTTCCCGGGTATGGGGGAGGGTTAGATAGTGGCTAAGGATGTAAAGTACTGTATCTTCTGTTGATACATCTGAAGAATTGTGTTGTTGTGGGAATGGAACTGGCTACAGTTGATAATGCAAATATCTCTGTCATTGCAGTCCCAAATGATTTTTCCTATATGATGGGTGTCATTAACCTTATCTTGTTTTTTCTTTGTTTTTCTTTTTTTTTGTCTTTGCTTTATTTTCAGCATCCATGTAAGTGCAAATGGTGTCACTCCAAACATAAGTAGTTTATTACTTAGTGTGCTCCCAAATTCTGAATAACTGGGTCAGCTTTTGGGAGGGTATCGTCAATGTGGTAGTTCCTCAGGTTAGATAAGTTCCCAAAGGCTATGATGATATATTTTTTGACATTTAGTTTCAGACCATGGTTCTAGCACCAGTTACGTGTTTGAGACAAACCTTACTGCAGGATGCCTAAATCATTTGAGGATTTAATAGTGCTCTTGGCTTGTAATCTTCTGCAAACATGTCAGCCAGAACCCTTTAGCTTTTTACTTCAGAGAAGTACATGACAAACAGGAGAGGTCCCAGCACTGAACCCTAGGGGACTCTAGTGGTAACTGGTCTCTTTGAGGAGATAATTTCCTGTATTTTGATCTCCTTCATCCTATCTGTGAGCAAGTTGGCAATCCATCAGATGATGTAGGGGTTAGTTCCTGGTTTATTTAGATTTTCTACTATGTCTGAGTGGCAGATAGTGTGTTGAAAGCCTTGGCCAGTTTGAGGCACGCACTGTGTACTGTTTTACCTTCATCCATTGCTTTACTGAAATTTTTATAGAAATCCACCAGGTTGAGTAAGCATGGCCTGCTTTTGACGAATCTAAAGTGAGATAAGTCCAGTGTTTGGGGGATTCCTATGTCCTTATTGATAAGTTCCATGATAAATATTTCCTTGGCTTACGTATGGCTTACATATGAGGCTGATCAGACTTATTGGTTTGTAATTGTCTGTGAATGGTCCTCCCTAATGTAGGGGAATGACTGTATCTGTCCCCCATTCACTTGATACAAAACATGTATGGATACTGAGGAACTGTTTGAAGGGAATAACCATCCTGAACTAAATTTATTTGCTGTTGTAAGTCACGTGTAGAATTTAGATGACAGGAAGGACTAAGTGATATAGAAATGTTGTACAACTTTTACTGCACTACTCCTGGCTTTTCCTGATGGATGGTAATGACTCCATCTTACAGAATACTTGCACCATGAATGTAATGAATGTTTGCTCAAAAGATTATGTGGAGCAATTATCACCTTTGTATGAGCATGCATAATCTTACAGTAAAGACATGCAGGTCATTATCACATTATTTGTGCAGTTACAGTATAACACTGAGTCATTATCACTTGTCAGGTAAACCCATTGGCAGCTGACCCTGTTATTCACATTACTAAAAGTCATTATCACAGTGCAAGCAAAGGTGTGGGACAGTCCATCCCCCGGATTCATGAAGCTTGCGCCAGGAGCAGGCATAGCGTATGCAGGATAAAGCCAAATATGTCCGCCGAGTGATTCAGGTACGAACCAGTTCCACGTGCTCTACCGGCGTACGCCAGATCTACGCAGCCCTCGGCATAGGTATGCAAATCACCCCATGCGCAGTGTCGCACCATGCTAATGAAGGCATACAGCGATTCACGAAGTGGTGCAGGTGTAGCGCAAGCCCATGGAAATGTAAACCAAAAAACACGGTTTACATTTTCCCAAACAGAACATCGGAGTTATGGAAGCGGACCAGACTCATGTATTACAAAGTTAACATATGCCAATTGCTAAATACACAGCCAGTGGCACAAGAAAAGATGCACAGCACCTAAAAAACAACATTTAATGTCATGTCCACAGTAACGCACAGTACAACCGCAGGGCATGTGTGCGCAAACAGGAATACAAAGGAAATGTATACAAATGTCTTAAAATCGCAATGTAAGACAAATCAGGATTTCACCATAATATGCAATGGTAGGCATGGCACACCACAAGCAAGGTGCAAGGGTTGCCAAGGGTCCGTGACAGTGTTCGGCACTGTAACTATGAATTAGTAGTCAATGCCATGCAAATGAGGCAGGTAATACTGAATCGCAAACGTCCCGCTGGATTAAGGATGTACCTGATGGCGCAGCGCTATAACACCGAAGAGTGTATCAGAGGTGATACATGACACCAGCAGAGGGGTGTGCACCTTATCAGTAAGCACATTGGAGCAATGCAAATCTGGCCTGGCCGTTGCTAAGCAAAGCTGCAGGACAGGGGTGGGGAGGAAAGTATAGAACCGTTTAGCTGAGAGCACACATGGTGCCCGAAAGTGCATGTGTACAGGGATGAAAACGTGCCCGAACCCCGGTAAGCAGATGCACTCGCCGCAAACAATAGCACAAACAGGAAGGTCATGGGAAGAAAAGGAAATGCCGAAGCAGGGTAATTGGTGTACTAATGAGCAATTAACACCAATCAACTCACGGCAGCCAATCGATGGCAGTAGACAAGCCTGCATGTAGAAACCTGCAAATCAGGATAGGGGAGGACTTGGAATGCAAAGATAGGAGAACTGTCATAGCAGAGCAAAACAAACCCACAGTAGACCGGCAATAGAACATATTACACAAGATAAGCCAGGTCTAGGAAAGTACAAATGAAAGCAGGCTGCTGGATGCATGCCAGCAAATGGTAGGTGTAACGTGCACAAATGTAAACAGAAGGGCAGGAGGTAATTTACGGCAGCCAAATGTAATGCAACACCAAAGGCAGCACAATAGTGGTTCCGTTAATAAAACACAGAAGATACCCTGTAGCCACGATCGTACATACACACCCTATGACATCATCAGTGTTCACAGCAAAACAGTATAAAGTGTGAAAGCACCCAACACACACCTGTGTATTCCCAAACACTGCACCATAGGTGTAAACAGATGGGGAACTTTTAAAATGTACATGTTGGGAGCTGCCATAGCTGTGATTCATCAGCATGTGTTACAGACCGACGGTGTTGTGGAGGATGATGCCGATAACCACTGTAGGCCTTGGAGGAGGAGAAGAGTGTTCAGACCAAGGGTAACCTACCAGGGGCTACATAATCTGGAGATAGTAGAGCGTTACAGGGTGGACAGGGACATCTTACAGCAAACAGTAGAGCTGTGCCGGCCACACCCGAGAGCCAGAAACAACAGAGGGGAACCCATCCCAGTGGACACGAAGGTATGTGTAAGCTTGGGAATACTAGCCACAGGTACCTTTCAAAGGCCAACTGAAGATACAATGGGGATCTCACAGGTATCGGCATCCAGGGTACTACACCAGTTCCTGGATGCCATGTTAGCACATGCCAATGAGCATATATACTTCCCCCGAACTCAGGAGGAGTTGGCCAGCAATATGCATCACTTCCACCGTGTGGCAAACTACCCGGAGGTACTGGGTGCGATAGACTGCACGCACATACAAATCAAGTCGCCACCCGGTGAGTATGGTAGGCGCTACATAAACCGCAAGGGATTCCACTCCATCAACTGCCAGGTCGTGTGCAATGCCCAGGGCATTATCATGGATGTGTGTGCTGGCAGCCCTGGACGCTACCACGACTCCCATATCTGGCATGCCTCACAGCTGTATCAGATATTTGTCAGCGGGGACATCCCACAAGGCCACCTTGTGGGGGATGCTGGCTATGCACTGGAACCGTGGATGATGACCCCCATCAGAAATGCACACACACCAATGTAAGAACGCCATAATGAGGCACACGCACAAACCAGAATCATCATAGAGCATGTGTTCGGGATGCTGAAATCATGGCTCCGGTGCTTGGACACATCTGGTGGAGCCTTGCAGTACTCTCCAGGCACATGTGCCCACATCTTCATAGTATGTGCCATGCTACATAATATGATCCTGCGGAAACAGCTGCAGCAGGGTCAAAATGGGGGAGGGCCTCACAGTCCACCGCAATTGCCAAGGCTAACACAGGCACAGAGGGATCCAGACCACGGACACACTGTGCCAGCCTCAGTAGGCAGACGGAGGCATGCCCAATATGCCTACGCCTTGGCAAAGAGAGAACGTATAGCACATACCTTGACAGTGTAGGCTCCCACGGACTGACACCCCTCTCCACCTGCACACACAGAACAATGAATGGCACACAAACATGACCACCTGTAAATTGTGATGTATAGGTGGCTCACTGTGGAATCTTACATAGGCAGCCCTCAAACATTGTACACGCAACAGCCATTGGAACACGGAAATGTCAACACCTGAACAGTAGATGCGCCTATCAGCATCTGTCGGTGCTGTGTGTATACGTTCTCAGGTACATCGGTAGGTACACGCCCGATTGTCAGAGGCAAAACACCAAACGGGGCAAACAGTGACTCTCGTTGCCACAACATGGAGTAAACAACTGTCGCTTACTGGAGCAGAGGCAATCGCGGGAGCACATGTGTGTAAGCACTGTCCTACACACACTCAGTACGGATTCCCCGCTGCGTTACTGAGGGGCTCCACAAAATGTAATCATGGATGTTGTGTCAAGGCAGGGGATGTACCCATGACAGGTATTTGTCACCCCAGCATGTTGCATCCACGGTTGTATGAAGGTGTAGCACATTATCGGGTGTAGCTAATTGTGATATACATACCCAGTGCCGGAGTACAGCCAGTAAACATCACATGGGCATACCATTAACTGGACTCATCAGTTAGTAAACTAACGGAGTTATCCATGCGAGTGTAGTGTGGAGTAACTGCTGTAGTGTACTTCACATACAAAATGACATAATACGTGTACAACCCCCAGATGTCCAAGTGGTACATGCAGTGACTGTCATGCATGTTCCCGGTCCCACTTCCCGCAAGGGATGTAACGTAATCCCGACGGCACGGGTAATGCATTCCAGATGCAGGTCATCAGAATATGTGTAGCACACGTTAGCGGGAATAAGCATTGTCCACAGCTGGTAAGCGATGTTTAAATACGACTATATGGATATGCATGAAACAGGACTAAGCTTCACCGACCACTGCGCAGATCACTGTCAATGATGTACAGAACAGGTGAAACCAGCATTAGTCACCCCTGAACAAATAGCGCCTGCTCTGAAGGGTAAAACGACCACTGCCAGGAGTGGAACAGGCAATCATGTATACAATCACCCAACACTATTGCTAGCCAAGATGTACGTACGGTAGGGTTGCCACATTTCAAATGACCAATGTGGGACATACGCCAGATGTCTGCAGGCCGACACATACACCCGGCCAGTACGAAAACCAGAACGTCAGTGTTTTGCATAGATAAAACGCTTATTCTAGTAATGGTCGCAGGTACATGTTCCTTGTCCTGTAACATGTAAGTCGGTCAGATACAGAATAAGTGTTTTATGCAACTATTACATAAACTATAGGGAATATGTTTGTCCCAAAGTCGCAGGACATTTGCTATGTTCACAAATATTTCGCAGGACACAACTGCACAAAGAGGGACTGCCCCTCGCAAAGTGGGACGGGAGGTAATCTTAACCTATGGCAGGTGTGTAATGTGACAGGTACAGACACAAACATGCGGAGTCCAGGAAACACAGTATACACTGACAAGCACACAATGAAAGGCGTAGCGTGCCTGTCACCACCCCTGTCCGAGATATGTATATGTGTGTGTGTGTGTGTGTGTGTGTGTGTGTGTGTGTGTGTGTGTGTGTATATATATATATATATATATATATATATATATATATATATGTGTATATATATCTACACATATATAATACAGATAGAAAGGGCGATAGTGTGATATATGTCGATATATAAGGAGTCACTGACATCTGCAAATATATAGATAGGTCAACGACATTCAAAACACCTTGGAGGTACAGATAAATAGGATACCGCCAACTATGGAACATGTCACACACCGACATGCGTAACCAGGAGGCTGAAAGACAGAAAGAACACAGTACTGGAACAGTAGAACCGAGAGCAATATGACAATAGTAAGGACATGTAATCACCGCTGCCGGTGGTGCGGTCCACGTAAGTACTGTGTACAACTGTGATTGTGAGTGATGTAGCCTGTGTATGTGTGTGTTGAGGATGCCATGTGTGTTTCCGTGTGACTGTAATGTGTGTGTGTGTGTCTGCATCGTGTGTCTGTAAGTGGCAACTCGGAGGTAGATGATTACGGTAGGTGCGGGTATAGCTAGCCGTAGGCATGAAGTAAACACCTGTCCCACATTGGGAGGGACAACCCCTCCCTGGGCAGGTGTGTCCTGACATGAAACATTACAAAGGGCAACTGTCCGAGAGTTTAGGATATTAGTATGTCCCAAATATTATGCAATAGTTGCAGGAAATACTCATGCCTGTATGTAAGAAACGGAAATGTTACATGCAAACTGATAAGTAGGCAAGGTCCAAGAACAATTGGTATGTAATGAGGATAAAAGTATGTGCTATCCTGTGTACTGACCATTGCTATATGTCAGCCTGTAAACACCACTGTGTGACCCCCAAGTGTCCAACTATGGCCATATGAAAAGGTGACAAGCCAACACCACTGCAATGACTGCAAATATCTGGACAGACATACACGGGATAGCGGTCATTTAGAAATATCCCTGCACATATCGCCATACATCTGGAGGTATGGAAGTATCAACCTCACCTGCATACCATATAGAAACCAATTAACAATGGCCCAAAGTAAATTCCCGTAACAGAAGTCTACTAAGTGATAGCACTGTAATTAGGGAAGGGGCCCACACACATATATATGGACTACGTAGAAATGCAAGCCCCACAAAACCGTATATGCTAAGTACACCCACCTACATCCCCCACACTGGAAACAATAGCAATACAGACCGTAATCACAGCACAAACATCCAGTTAGTCAATTACATCTGCTGAACCATTAACATACCTTGTGAGAGACACATTTAAAGGCGCCATGCAAAATTGTATCCGTCGTATAACGGAACAAACGGCGATGTTACAGGTGTTTGCAATAGTCAGTTATCAGACGGGTGGGATGACAGGTACAGTCACAGGTAGAACCACATACTCAAGCCGTCACACACAATCCATGGAGGACATGATTCCAAAATACACTTGGCTCTACACATAGCAGTTGCAATTACACACAACAAAACATAATACAGGCCGTCTCCCTGAAGGCAGGGCAAATGGCCAACGCCCAAGTGGAGAATTCAGTTATACCCCATTGTTGCCATGTAATTGGCGAATGGAGTAGCTGCACAGCTGAAGTGCACGTAATTAGTCACACCGGAACACCAATTGGCGGCAGTAAACCACATGTCGCAGGTATCGACGTATATAAGGATGACTTGCCAGATATGCAGACTGTATGCTCATGCCGTAAAACAGTTTAAAGAGTGATAGAGTGATACAGAAGAGCGAGATAGAGACAAAATACCGGAACGATATCAAGGTATGTAGAACACTAACTGTATGTATAGTATGTTCTGTATTAAGTTATGCAATGTATGCATAGCCTGGTTTGCAGTAATTAAAAGTGTCCGCCATGCATAAAGTGGGAAATGGTATTTATGTAGTGATGTCTTGCTGATCGTACTAATGCTTGTAGAAGTTCTGCGTCCAGCAGTGGGCCACAAGGTAAACAGCACAGACACCACAAGGGATGCAACATGATGGCTTTAAACAGAACAATGTCATACGACCCGCCGTCAGTGGCAGGGTATGTCCAACAAGTCCGTGCCATAGCAGGGGATAGTATATGTGGATTTACTGTAACAGTACGCATGTGTATGGGCATATAACGTCAATGACATGTCTAAGGTGGTCCCACTGTGCAAGTATGCTTTGAATTATGGGATACCATGTAAAATATGTGTCATGTATAGTACAGTAGATTGATATGTCAGATATGCTACACAGGAGAACAGGCATATGATGCATACCAAAGGTATCGTATAGTGATGTGAGTAGTATGTAATTAATTTATGTATAAACAGTTATGATGAAATAAATAATGTAATCCACTCTGTGCATTTGCAAAGGACGCAAACATTACTCCCATACTAGAATAGCAGAAGAGATGTGACAGACAAAGAAGAACATGATTGGCGTGTACAATAACAGGATACATATGGCCTGTAGTCACGGGACATTGTAATAGCGTGACAGCTAATCTAAATGGAAGGGCTATTCAAGTAACCATGCACAAAGGACATGTAATAGCTCCACAGGTTCGTAGTGGGGTACCATGCAGTCTGGCAAGTCTATGTGTAACAACAACTACAGTGTGCACACCAGTGGCACCTCTCTAGGGTAGTGTCCTGTGAACAGAAGAGCCATATGTAACCTGCATCTCTGCACAGTACAGTCACTGCAGTGATCCCTGGGGTACATGTGTCCACCATCCACCAAGTGAGGTATCACATGAACACTGGTACTGACTGTCCATGCGTGATGTACATAGGAATCTTGTCCAAAAGCATGGTGAGTGTCCGGTCTGGGAATGCAGCCTCCAAGCACATCCCACACACTGTCGTGTGTGTGCACATATCCATGAGCATCATGCTCACACTGGCTATTGTTTATGTCGCATATCCATTAACATATTTGCAGACATGGGCCCTGTCTTTGCAGCAGAGGTCACCACTGAGTATGTAGTCCGCAAATGTGTACAGACGTGGTGTCTGTACTTCAGCCACAAACTTTAACTGTTGTAGCTCAATAAACGTCATGACGTTTTAATGTTGAGTTATGTAAAGCTGTAGCTGTTGTGTAAGGTACACCCTAAGCGGGGTGTTGTACCCATGGATGTGTGTATAAGTCCGGTGTTCAGAGGTACAATGGGTGCCTATGTACCAGCTACACACCCAGTACAGACAAGTGTGGACACGTAGAAGGATATCCATGCCACAGTGGCAGTGTGGTAATCACAGGAGTGTGTGACATACATGTGTAGTACGAACACGTACAATGCGACATGTATGTAGGGCACCAACACCTATGTGATAACCAGTGGGTGGATGGTATACTGCAAAGGTGATGTTCATACCAAGTGTCATGCAGGTTGAGGCCATGATGTTCATATCCGGTATCCGTCACAGTGACACCCATATGGATGGGGTCTGTATCAGCTGGTGGATCAACAACGGCGCTTGGTATGCTGTGGTCTGTAAAGCTAGGCAGGGAAGTCCCCTCAGTGGTAGCCTGTACCTCAGGGAAGCATATACCGAACATGAGGGCCCCATGACTGAGGACTGTGGTATGCCAAGTGTAACTGGAATGCAGTATGTGATATGGTATGCCACCCTCAGTGTGTGTGTCCCGTCCATTAGCCACTTTGCATAACATCCTGAGACATATGTTTTGATGTGCAGGTGGATGTGTATGTTGTCAATACCAGAATGGAGAACGGTGCTGAAAGGCAGCGAGAGGACAATGTAGGCTGTGTGGACCCCCGTGTCGTCATCAACTACTCTGGCGACTGTATGAAAGGTGTTCAACAGGTGTAGGAGGCATGCTGTGGCCCCAACAAGACCAACCCAGCTGGCATCAAAGGACCGGAGCACAACAAAGACTCAGCGAATGATGTCCAGGATGATGTGCCCTACAGCTGTGCAGAACAGTCCAGTGAAGTGTGTAGGGCAATAGTCCCAGTCGTGCATTGTGGCGCCACCTGTGTGGAGTGTAACTGTCACTGTGTGCCAGTCAGGGGCCACAATGTCTGGTACAAGGCTATTACTGAATATGGTGTCCCAGTGGGGAGACATGTTGTTCAGAGGTCTGTGGACATCACAGCCTGGGATTTTGTAGGGTGACAAGGGGCCAGTGTCCTAGGACATATAGAGTGCAGGTCAGTACTGTGTAGGTGTGACCGCAGGTACACCGCAATGTTTCTGCAAGGAATGTGGCCCCGTAGGGAGTGAGAGGGTGTAATGTTAGCATTGAAGCCATCAGACAGCATGTTGCCAACATCACCTGTTACTGTCATGTTCCAGAGTGACAGTTGTATGTGTGAGCAGATGTGGGTATTGCATACGACTACTGACATACCATCATAATGCCTTGTGGTACATCTCAGAATGTGTCGCAGTAATGTGTACGTAGCTAATTATGGAGTATATGATGAGGGATCCCGTGGCCCTACCGAGGCTGACCAGTGAGTTACCCCACCCATGGGAATGTACACCACTGTGCAACAGCCCCCACCTGTGTAAAGTATGTCCATGGAACCGCACCCCCAGAGTGGCGTCTGTTATCTGGTGTGTACCATCATGACTCTGTGTGGAATAGCATGATCCATATTGTGTACATGCTAATGAAGTGCACTGGGGTATGTCTCAGCATTTGTATGTGCATTGTCCACCTGCACGTGTGTCATGACGTCAAGTACCGCTGTTATACAACATCTGTAGTAGGTGTTGTAGTACTCATCTACTGTGTGTGCCGTGCAGTGTGTGGTGTCAGTATGTGGCTAACAAGGGTGAGTAGCATATGTTCAGACTCCACCAATGAGGGGATAACCCCAGGTGTGGAACAGCAGTCACATGTTGGTAGTGTCCATGTCAGGGATACTGTTGGTCTTGGAGGTGGTGTGTATGGGTCGAACCAGCCGAGCAGAGGTTATGACTCACGGACAGAGTACGCCTAATCTGTCGGTACATGTGCGGCTATTACAATTAAGTGTGGGTTACTGTCAGTCTCACATCAGTAGCAGCAGTATGAGCCCAACTGTCCAGTACACCATGAAATGAGTTGTGGTAACCATGAGGTATGTTGAATCTGCAGCTGGTAATACTGTGCATAGCAGTTCCGGACACAGTTATTTGCACGTGGAGCACCTGTGATGCATTGTGCTAAGTAACCAGCCAGGATGTGTGTACAACATAGTGGACTATGGGGACACCTCAGACGTGGGTGTGCCAGTCCAGGTACGTGCCTGAGAGGTGCGGTCTGTCTAATACCAGTCATTGCAGGTGTGCTCTGCAGAGCCAAGAGGCAGGTCCCCAGTCACTGCAGAGATATTGAAGTGGTGCAGTATCAGGTGTGCCTTGCCTCCGTGCGTCACAGAGGATGATGTCAAGCATTGTGTTACATGACCACATGTTTCGCTAGCCAGTTCCCGTTCTGTTGGTGACTGTTATTGGACACTGTGCAAGACAGGCAGTATAAAAGCAGCAAGAGTCCAACATGTGATCCGTACTCCCAGGGCTGACAGGTGCAGGTCAACTGTGCCACAGCATCATGTTGTTTGACCAGGTCTGTCAAAGTGGACATATACCAGACGCCTGTGGAATGACAGCAGAAGCATGGACAACCGTTGGGAGTGACAGTCGCTAGTTTTACAGTGGTAACAGGTCCAGATGACCGCAAAATGCTCCCCAGGGCTCGGACCACACCATCAGGGCTACAACACTGGTGGGCTATTGCATGTCCCTGCACACGTAGTCTGTGTCCTGAGATACAACTTCAGTCACACAAACATGGAAAATGACAGTCACATCGTACCTGCTGAGTTGTGGCATGTGTGCATAGGTTATGTTGCAGAACCAGTTACCTGACAGCAGGATGTAAATGACTATCGCCTTGTGTAGCCTGCTGAGTGGAACAGCAGTGTGACCGCCGACAGTCACCTATGACAGGTGTGTTGTGTATGTTATGACACCCTATTGGCTGTATGTGATGGACACACGTGTCTTTGGACTATAGGTTTGTGTGGTTGTGTTTGGTGATGTTGGCTGCCATTGGTGCCCACACAGAGTATGGAGGGGTACTGTACAAGGTGTGTCAGTATGTGTGGCCTGTGGTAGGGATCATGTGGGACTATGTGATGAGTGGGGTGTGTTGCGAATATTGCACATCCCCACATGACTGTCAGGTGCAGTCTGGGTTGCTGACAGTATAACCCCCAGCAGGGCTGCATATGTGCATCCCCCACAGGCTGTACTGTTGTATGATGGGAGGTGTGCATTGACTGTGTACATGAGAATAGCTCTATTGCCACATGTACAACATAGTCATCATAGTGACAGGCAATAGCACTGGTACGTGCCAGTTGGACATGCCTGTATATAAGTGGTATGTGCCAGGTGGACACGCCGTATAAACCATATCTCACGAGATATGTGAGTGATGTGTGTACGACAGCTGTTGTACTGTAACCAAACTAGAATTGTATGGACAGACAGTGTACCTGTGAAGACTGGTGTGAAATGGTGCTAAACTAAGCAGTAGCTCATAACGTGCCAAGAAGCTCTGAACAAGTGCCGAGCATGCCCATACAATACAGATAGGGTGTTGGATAATATCAACCCACAAGTGTTGACGACAGTCATGATTGGTGGCACCGCATCAGAACACTGCCGGGTATGGTCTGCAAGTCCATGAACCATTATCAATGTAGATGTTAGCAGTACAGATGTACAAGACAATACGGATGTTTGACTACAAATGCCTTTGTATGTCACAGGAGTGTTGTACTAGTGACCTGTTGACAGACTCACAACTACTAAAGGTGCTACAGTGACATGTGCATATCACACTGTGTCAGCGACAGTAAACCAGGGTTAATGTGTTGTACACCACCCGCATTGTAGCCCATACCACACAGACAAATGTCAGCCATCTGTGTATGTGAGGATGTGAATGGCCATGACCTATGGGCAATAGTTGTCACAGTGTTGTGAACAACATACAGAATGGGCTGTGTGTGTGAGGTGTGTGACATATGTGCACATTCTGGTGGATGATATCAGCAATGACACCACTAGGGGAATACTCCTGTACCCATTAAGTAACACCTAGGCTGTGGTCAACATTATGGACACTGTGTTAGGGATGGTGTTGTGCAGTACACCTCCCTGAGCTGGAGATGTCTCCCTGGCCCTTTAGGTAGTCATCCGAGGTACCCATGACATGACAGGGTGGTATCCATGAGCACGGAGATCATTGGACAAGCATACTCAGCACCCGTGTGACCAATATTGGAACACATATCACCCTCCAGGGGTAGGGCCCATGTGTGGATGGCCGATACCAGCCTCCACAATACTCACCTCCAGTATTCAGCATGCTATCCACCTTGCATACAGACATATGCCACACTATGCTGTTGGACATGCTACATGTCCATAGCCTGATCTGAAAGACATACATCATGGACAACCACCGTCCTACGACTAGGATGGCCACATGCTGGACAGATCCCTGTGCCATACCTGTGCCATACTCCTGCCATACCATACAGCCCTGACCACATAGCTGCACATATCATCCCTGTCATACATGGTGTGATGGCCGTATGGTAGATGTAGTATCAACTATCTGGATCAGTAATGTGTCACTGATGCCCCTCGTGGTGGCGTAATGGGTGTCGGATACAGCTAGTCAACCCAGCCCGTACATGCTATAGCCGATAACCTTACCTGCGAATGATGTCCGACTAGCCATTGTCCCATGTCTATCACATGTGCAACACAGGTGATCCGTGGCAGGATGTTGAACAGCTGTACAGTGCAGTGTAGATGTCTATGGCAAAACAGATGCATATACAGGTTTCCATGCGTACTTGGTGCATTGTCACTGCCCAAGTCCATTAAGGCTGTGTCTGTGTTGATATGTGACATATACACAGCATCAAGGTCAATAGCATTACCATGGATACATCCAGGCATGTGCAGATAGGTAAGAACACCAGTGCAGGCAAACAGACATGCCCATATGAAGACAGACGTCACATGCAGTAGGAACACTAATGAGTTGACACACATATATGGGGATGATATCCAATGCATAATGGGTGTTACACGTGTGTGACACATACATGCCAGTCGTGTTAGTGTCATGTTGATTTGCAAAGATAACTGTGCAGATGTACTAGAAATGTATGTGCAGCAGTATCACTGTACATGTCTGTAAATGTGACCTGTCACCTTCATCATGTCTTACAGATAATGCCTCGTACACGCCTACCAGCATACAGCCGACAGGTGGATGATGTCCTAATCCCGTACCTCCATGAGAACTACGAGGTGTTATTTAGCCATGTGCCACAGCACGCACAGCAGCGGGACGACCTGTGGCAGGATCTTCTCAGGAGGGTCAACGAAGTGGGTGGCTACAACCGCACCTACCAGCAGGTGCGCAGACACTGCACGGACTTGATACGTCATGCAAAACAGCGTGCCACTGCAATCGCCAGGGAACAAGGTGGAACAGGTGGTGGGCCACCAACCCAGCCTCCACTCACACACACAGAGGAGCTACTGGCCAGTCTAGGGACACCCTCGGAATAGCTCGCACAAACACTAGCTGCCATCGTGGAGGTGGGTGTCTCCCAACCAATGAGCCTGGAGTTGCCTGGTAAGTCAGTACTGAACATATGGCCAGTATATCCCACGTGCATGTGTCAGTGTACATCATGTAATGTAACAACATATGCAAGGTATGTGGACACACATGCTGCATGCTACATTATGCTACCCTGTGTATGCACCATACGTCTGAACTGTACAGGTATTTGCCGGATGTCCAGATGTCTGCCTCAAATTGTCGGTGTGTTCCCCTTAATATCTGTCCCTTTCTGGCAAATAACTGAGGAATGGAGTCATTAAATGATGACATACATTTGTGTTACGACTGCACATTCGTGTAAAACCATGTGCATGCAAACCTATTAGTCTAGCAAATTTCTAAGTTTGTAAGAGCAATATGTCACAGTTGTCCCTATTTGTCCCCCATCATAGTAGGCTTTGTCCACATTTATTGTTCTAAGAGGTTGAGAGGTATGGTATGCACACATGTGCTTACTATATACTATTGTACAGGCGAATGTGTTAACTTGCACTGTGCACCCTGTGGCTGTCATACAGTCATGGATAATGTTCATACTGCTGTGTCACCCTATACAGGTACCTCTGGCATGCCGCACAGACAAGAGTCCCTTGCAGGTGAGACTGTCATCGGTATCAGGCATGTCAAAGCATAGATCCATTCGCCATGTGGCCAGTTAATACATGGATATACAGGTCGCATCACCCATCATCCACACAGGCCACCCATGTGCAATATATACAAATGAAATGACACACAGACATGAAACCACAGTATTTGTCATTGCTAGATGTGTGACCAGCTGTGCGTACAACGGTGGAGGTGTTCTACAATAGAGGCATATGTACTATACAGTGGAATAAAACGTGTGGTACACAAAACAGTACCGCACAGTGAGCAGTGATATGGGCAGACCACAGGCGTCACCATTGTGTTATATGCCCCTGCAATGGGTTCACACATTGTGATGTTCCATCTGACATGTCTCAGACACTTAGCGTTTTGGTTGCAATATTGTCACACTTTCCCATAACCCATACCCCACATACCACACATACACCTGTTGTCTGCATAGCCCTGTGGATGGTGACATATCCAACATCTATGGGTGTATGTCATATTGGACAACACAGACGTGTGATAGACGGCCATCACATACATGACCAACACATGTGCACACATGGCCATGGGGGATGGCCAGAGACACATAGCCACACAGTAGATGGGATGTGGATACACCATGTCCCACTTTGTCCACACATGGTACAATTACAGCCGTGCTAGACTGATTGTACAGGTGATGTGGTACGCTGCACATCTTAAATGCCTGTGCACAGCTAGTGGAGGTGTCAGTGACGTCTACCTCATAAGATGTGTTGAACATGACGTCTGTGTCATAGCATGACATTAGTCACCTTTACAGATTCCACTGACAGTGACACCAGGCCACAGATACTGTACTTTTCCCTTGCTGCCGTAGGACATCACTGTTAGCTGTGCACCTTGTGTGCATGGTACATCAATGTCATGTGTGAAATGGTGACGTGACGGGTCCGCTATGTGTGGACATGGTTGCCAGGCAGCTAACACACTGTAGTCATCGTGCAGGGGTGTCATCTGTATGTCCTCCAGTGACCTGTCACATGACACAGCATGGTTTGGTGTGGTGTGTATACACCTCAGCATCGTGGGTCATGATCCACAGGTATGTCATGGGTATGCATGCAGTTCTGGATATGCAATGCGTACATATCATGCACTGTTTAGCAATATAGACGCCTCATGATGCTATGCAATGGCACAGTGTCTGTACTTCACATTGTACAGCAGTGTAGATGGCTCACAGTCCCCTACCATGCCCATGCACATTTGCTCAACATGCATTCTATCTGTAGGGCATATGGACAACACCGCAATGTGATACCCAGTACAACGCTGTACATGTGTCAGGACACCATTGTGTCAGGCATGCATGCATGTTAATGCACACGTCAGCAGATTACATGTCAGGGTCACGTCAGCGATGTGTACTGTTATCCTGTTCTGGTCCACATGGTGTATCACGGGGATGCATGCATACTACCATGATCGTGTGAATTGCATGGATAATGATATGACACCTGCCTGCTGTAGTGCGCATTCCAAGGGGTATGCTTACAAACACTATTGATGTCTGAGCTGCATTCTGTCAGCTGTATCACAAGAATGCTGCATGCCATCTGTCATATCACATGCATGGTGTGTCAGTGTGCGTGTGTTGTAATTTAGAGTCTTTCTTTGCATTCACAGGTGATGTAGGTGCGTTACCCACCTGCGGTCCATCTGATAGTGTCCCCACAGATGCTAGCAGTGATGAACATATGCATGAGGTACAGGCAGGGATGTCAGGGGCTGAATCTGTGCCAACGGTTGCCATCCCAGCTATGTCCCCCTCTTCCCTGCACACAGTTCAGCTGCCAACACATACCGTATCACCAGTGGCCATAGAGGAAGGACAGTCAGCATCTGTTAGCATTGAACAGGAACGTGTGGTGGCTACAGCAGGTGTCTCTCCACACCATGGTGGCAGTGTACTGACTGCAGATGTGCCACACAGGCATGTGGCTGGTGCTGCTCGTAGGAGGACCTCTGGCAGATATGCACCTGCAGGACATAGCACAGCAGCTGGAATCACCAGACGCATGTTCCAGACTGTAATGGCGGCACAGGCACGTGCCGAACGGCAGAACAGAGAAGGGCAGAGGCTGCAGAGGGCTGCTATCCATACCCTAAACAACAACATCCAGGCATTGGCAGGTGCTCAACAGCAGATTGCTGATGTTCTGGACAGGTGATTGGGTGACATGGTCAGAATCCTTGACCGTGGCATGGCAATCCGCGAGCGTGAGCTGTCTGTGCTGGAACATCTGGTAGGGGTGAGGCGTAGGCCAGCTACACCACCTAGTGCAGGTCAACTTGAGCGTGCCACCTCACATGGCCGCTCCCATAGTACCGGTAGCAGTAGCAGTGCAGCTGGTGCTGCGCTGTCCACACCAGGACACAGCAGGCCATGTGGACGTGGCCCTGGACGTTCCCGGCGGGGACACTGTTCCAGTGGCCATGTGTTGTCGGACAGTAGCCATTCTGTACCTCCACCTGGTAGTGCCCGTGCAACCCCTGGCAGGCACAGGACACGTGGCCGGTCACAGTGAGCTGTACAACCTGTTCTGTACAATCTGGAGCTGTCGATAATACCCTTGTGTAGGCCTCACAAATGACAGAACTGTGTGCACACATACACGCACACAGCAAACACAACTGTAGGGCTCCACAACACCCACATGCATACGGAACAGACATGACCAATCAAATCACCGGCCCTTACCCACACACATGATGTCATCCATTGGTGCAACCTATGCCCCTGGCAAACAGTATCACCCTGTGCATATGATGAAGCATGTGCCGCATCCCTGTCATCCACATTATTGGTGCAGGGATATGCTCAAATTGTCTGATGCACAGGGTGAACAGAATAGTGAGAGGTGTATGTAACATTACTTGTGTATGCATAGTGAGGGATGTGTATGTTGCATTGGTTGTGTGTGAATACTGAGAGATGTATATGTGACATTGGTTGTGTACTGTCGACATGCACCAGTCATACCATGTAGTCCAGGTGCAGCATGCATTGTGATATGTTCACAGTATGTGTCTCTGTTATAACAGTAACAGCATGTTGGTAATGATGCCCTAGTTCCCTCCTATGGTGTACTGGCATGTGCCTACATGTAGCAGTGTTTGCAGTCCCCCATGTGTAACTGTGGAGTACTCACAGGCACGTATGGCAATATCAGCATGCTAAACGTACCCTCAACCTGACTGTTGAAAAGTCTAACATGACACAGATGTCCGCACATATACTGCACCTGAAGCTTGTGGTCAGTTGAACAGGCTACAGCGGACAGAGAAGTGACATACATACCAGGAAACATTACAGGTATGTTGACATGGTGCAGGGGTTGTACACAGCGGTCTGGCCATTGATGACGTTAGAGGCCACTTGATAGCATAAGGCCACACTGTGTAGCAGTAATACCCTGTCACATTACAGGAACATGGCCACATTCATGGGGTCTACACCACTATAACGCACACCCCATAGTGTTGAGGTGAGGACCCTTGCCTATGTGGTCATCACCCTTGCAGTACTTTGCACCCACACAACGTGACACAGAGAAGGAACATGCACAGGTAGCCAGTACGGCTGGGACCAATGGCATCAACAGGGTAGTAGACTGCATCACCATGAGTGGTTAGTCATCATGAGGGGTTAGTGATCCTGTTTTCACTGTATGGTAGCATACATCCTCACACCAAGCACCAGACAGACATACATACATACATACACACACACACACACACTGTGGTGACCAGAAATGTGTATACGGATAGCCGATGTGTGTGATGCACCACACCTGCCGACGTCATGCTTTCCACACTGCAGTATGTACAGATCTCTACAACGGTGTACAGGGATGTGTAACAACTGGGACGTAATCCCCACCATATGTGGCATATGTGGTCACACAAGTGGACACACATGGCAGTGCTGGGAATGATACACCTGCCATATGATGAGACGTTTGATAGACATGCAGCGGTATTGTCTGCATTATCTGTACCAACGCTATGTCTGGCAATTGTACTGCTATATGCACATGGGAGGATGTAAGTGTTACAGGTGTCATGTGACATACAGTTGGTAACACCTGACCGCTGTGTATGCGTTATGTCATCATCATCAAGTAACAGTGACATAGCATACTGTTTGCACTTGGCATGGTAGGATGGCGTGTGACACACCTGTGAGCCATCCCCGGCACACATACATCTACACAGGTGGATCACCACTTTATGTACATACATCCCTCCATACGTGATGTACAACCAACCGTACTGTCTGTATGTCACCATATACAGGTGTCAGTGATGGGGCTGCATTGCGATTGCATGTTGTAGTTAGGCGCAGCTGTGTTACGGACATCGGCCACTGCACATGCATGATTGCTGCATGCACAGTACAGATTGTACATGTGTTTTGGTCCTACATGTGTCTCCTGTAGCCATGTTTGTATGCATTGCTATTGGTGGACATGTGTGTTGACATACATAACACATGGACTGTGGTATGATATCATGGGTGTCATGGGCGACTAGTACAGGGGAATGTGTCCTCAGTCAACATTGCTACCTCTTGTACTGTGAGCATTCAACAGACCTGGACCCACCTTCCATTTGCATGCATATGTTTGCTTAGGCCACTGTTCTGCACGGGGGACAGCAAAGGCTATGCTATGTACATATGTGTTTTGTGTGTGGTCCATGCACACATCCACTGCAATCACATGTATGACATATCCAAACGTGTGTTCATTAGTGTACAGCAACACTCATCTGTCACAGCTGTGTAAGACATGGGGCCCCTGGTATGTCTTGAGCTGACCTGGTCATGTATAGTGGTATCATTGCAATGCATAACACCTGTTGGAACCCTGTCGGTGCATGTGTACTCTGCACAGTTGCTGTAGACCTCTGTACAGTCCACTGGTCATGTGTCACACGGTGTTGTGGTAATGTATGGCTGTGTATTGCTGCACCAACGACATGGTGATGTCTTGAGGGCTACAGTGTGGACTGCGGTGTGTACGTCTGTGATCTGCACCTGTGACAGCTGAGTGTGCACTGGTCACTGCATGTGTGTGACCACCCTGTGCGTGGGGACAGTTATACCTTACTGTGCCCTAACGTGTTTAGACTCCATCTGCATGCAAGATGACCCTTTGCAACTGTTAAGTGTGTCAGCATGCCCAGTATGCCATTGTGTAGATCGACACACAGTACAGTCCGAACGGACGTGTATTACTAAGTGTGTGGCCATGGCCAGTGACACCTTGTGTCGGTGATGTCCCTCTGTGCATGGGCATGGCCGTTGACATCCTGTTTAGCCGTGGTGGTCATCCAGGCAACAGATGTCCATTTTCAACGTCACGATGGATGCCTACCGAGTACACACTGGTCGACTATCTTGAAGGGTGTACTGTCTGTGGCGCGTCCCGTGTCTATGTATTGTTGTTGTAGTGCTCCGTAAATCTTTAATTGCCCCGATCACACCACCGCCGTGTGTTTGTCTACGTCTACCTTGGGACAGTAATATGTATGCTTTCAGACTGATCACTCTCTATACAATCCCTGTCGGCGTCCTTGTCTTTGTGGATGATGACACGCACCTAGAAGTATGCCTCTGGGACCGCTGTGTTCAGTAATCTCGGTAGCGCATTCTGTAAATGCGTCATGCTGTAGTGTGATAGGGTAGTTAGGTGTATGTTCGACTCCCAGCCCTGCCAGGTTGTGTGTGTGTGCGTGCATGCTCCCGTTCGCCTGGGGACTCAGTCATGCTTTTAGATGCCTCACACCACAGATATTTCCAACCGGAATCTTTGCCTTTGCGGATGATGACACGCGCCTAGAAGTATGCCTCTGGGACTGCTGTGTTTAGTAATCTCGGTAGCGCATTTTGTAAATGCGTCATGCTGTAGTGTGATAGGGTAGTTAGGTGTATGTTCAGCTCCCAGCCCTACCAAGTGTGTGTGTGTGTGTGTGTGTGTGTGTGTGTGTGTGTGTGTGTGTGTGTGTGTGTGTGTGTGTGCACGCATGCTCCTGTCCACCTGGGGACTTGGCCATGCTTTTAGATGCCTCACACCACAGATATTTCCTACCGGCATCTTTGCCTTTGCGGATGATGACGCACGCCTAGAAGTATGCCTCTGGGACTGCTGTGTTTAGTAATCTCGGTATCGCGTTCTGTAAATGCGTCATGCTGTAGTGTGATAGGGTAGTTAGGTGTATGTTCAACTCCCAGCCCTGCCAAGTGTGTGTGTGTGTGTGTGTGTGTGTGTGTGTGTGTGTGTGTGTGTGTGTGTGTGTTTCCAGCTGCATGACAACAGTACATTGCTTTTACAGTATTCACTCTCCATAACATCCGTGCGGTGTCTTTGCCTTTGATGCTGTCTGCAGGCTAGACATATGCCTGTGTGAATGCTGTGATCTACTAATCACGGTAGCACGTTCTGTAACTGCGTAATGCTGTTGTGTGGTACAGTGGTTACGTTTGTGTTCTGCTCCCAACCCTGCCACATGTGTTGTGTGTGTGTGTGTGTGTGTGTGTGTGTGTGTGTGTGTATGTATGTATGTATGTATCTAAATATAAATATATATATATATATATATATATATATACATATATATATATATATATATATTGTATATAGATATGTATGTTGAGGTTATCACTCTTGAATGTGCTGCATTATCTGTACGTGATCACCTTGGATGTATGTACATCTGCTATGGCTCTGTGATAGTGCACATACTATGTGCTGTAGTGATCGTGGGTTATACTTGTGTAGTGACCGGTTATTGTGTTGCTGGGTATTACAAGGGGCATTGGAAATAATGCGAGTACAGCACCTTTGAATGGTCGTATGCACATCTCGGCAACAGTCAGCAGTGGCTATTACTTTGGAGGGTGAGTATGGCTCATATCTGTATGTAGTAACTGACAATTCTATGCAACTCAGGTTAACATTACTGACTCACGTTTATCCACAGGTTGTGGTAAAGATCCCAGGACTGTATGTGTATACATTGACAGGTGCAGGACTGGGTTAGTGTTGGTTGCATGGAGGGGTGTCCATGGCCAGTAATGGCGATCTCTACAGCCTGACAGGTACGGTCTGTGACTGTCCCGCAACCTCCTGTATATGGCTGACACATGCTGTACCTGTGTATATGCAGACACACATACTTACCGCAAACAGCTAGGGCTATCACATACACAAACCCATTGGATCACCATTGGGCCATGCAATAACTGTTGTCCCTCACACACACACATCTACGTGTAAATTGGATGGCTCAATGACAGCTGTGGAAATGTAACACCACACCCTGTGCATATGATGTCACCTTTGCCACCACCTGTGATGTGTAACATTGATGCAGGATTAGACTAACCTGGTGCTGATGCACACGGTGGCTTTATTCCACTGTACTGATGTTAGAATGCTGTTAACACAAAGTGTGATACTTCCATGTGTATATCAGCAGGCATGATGCATTGCAGCTATGACCATCAATGTAGCATAGTTTATAGGTTCATAGGTTCATACTAGGCTATCTGCCCTAGGGCATTTATAAGCCTAGCCAGAGTGTGTTTGGCTTTCGCCACCCATTTTAAATTAATTTTGCTATGCCCTTTTTTGAGGTTAGTATACTGTGCCTCTGTCTAACAGTGACACAGAAGTGATACCGGGGTAAACCTATGATCCCCCATCCACTCATCAAGATTCCTCTTGAAGAGAGTCAATGAGGGACTCTGCCTAACCTGGACTGGGATTTTATTCCAGAGTGAAGGGAGCCTCTGGGTTATGAATCTGTCCCTCCAGCATGTCCTATTTATTTCAGTGCTGAGGTTCAAGTCTCTCGAGCGCGTAGCTCGATGGGATTTGGATTTTCTGAGGTGCAGCATGTCCATTAATTCCGGGTTGGACATGGCTTTGTACGTCAGGCACAGATCGCCTCTGAGCAGGCGGTATGCCACTGAGTAGAGCTGGAGTTTCTTTAACTGGGCAGCATATGGCATCTGTTTAAGCCCTTTGATCCTCTTGGTGAGGTACTTTTGGGGTCCTTCCAGTTGCTGCAGGTGTCTGGTAAGGTACACCCCAAAAGGGGCATTGTACTCAATTATGGGCCTGATGAGGGATGAGTAAAGAGGCACGATGACCTCCCCTGATCTAGATGTGAATCCTTTCATGATTAGGTGGGCTATATAAAATGTTTTTCTAACCACTTTGGCCACGTGGTTGTCAAATGAGAGATTGCTATCAACTTGGGTCCCCAGGTCCCTAATTACTTCTTCAGATTTAATGGATTACCACTTATGTGGTAATTTGTGGGCACTTTGTTTTTGCCAAAGGGGATGACTATACACTTTTTGGCATTTAGCTTGAGGCAATGACTCTGGCACCAGTTGTCTGTTTCTATGAGGCCCTTTTGTAGGATGCTTGTGTCGGCTGGAGATTCGATTATGGCGCCCAGTTTGCAGTCATCTGCGAACTTGGTCAGCCACAGTCCTTCCGTGTTGGCCTGTACCTCTGAGAAATATATACTGAACAAGAGAGGTCCCAGGACTGAGCCTTATGGGATGCCACTTGTAACTGGTTTGGAGTCTGACATGGCTCCAGCAATTCTAACCATGTGGGTTCTGTCCTTGAGCCAGTTTGCAACCCATCTAGTGACATAGGGTTTATATTTAAGCTGGTGAGCTTATCTATAATGCCCGAGTGGGGTATTGTATCGAAGGCTTTTGCGAGGTCCAGGTAGGCTGTGTGGACCACCTTCCCCTCGTCAATGGCCTTGGTGACTATTTCAAAGAAATTGACCAGGTTTAAGAGGCAGGATCTGCCCTTAACAAAGCCGAACTGGGTAGGATCCAGTGTCTGTAGGTCCCCGATATCTTTATTTATAAGGTCCATGATGATCCTTTCCATAGCTTTGCAGACCAAGCTAGTCAGGCTTATGGGGCGATAGTTTCCAGGATCTGTTGAGGCACCACCTTTGTGGAGAGGGACCACCGTTGCTGTATGCCACTCTTTGGGTACATATCCTGTAGTAAGGCTGAGATTGAACAGTAGTTTTATGTTTGGCTTTAGCTCTTCTTGGAGTTCATGTAGGATGCAGCCCGGGACACCGTCTGGTCCCATTGATGCTGTATGTTTTGCTTTGGAGAGGGCGGCTCTTACCTGATCATCTGAGATGTCAGGGGGGCAGCACTCTGCTGGGATAAATATTTGCCCTTTTGGTGGGGGGGGGAGTTTGCGCTGAACCTGTCAGCTAGGACGTTGGAAATGTTTGTGGGTTTGATTTATTTTTTGTCATTTTGGACTAATTCTGAGCATATCTGGGAATTCCCACCCAGGTTCCTAACATAACTAAAGAAAGCCTTGTGATTATCCTTAGTGTCCTGTGCAGTTTTTCTCTCGAAGCTGGCCTTAGACGATTTTAGAGTGCCCGTAGTTTTTTGCTAATACTGATCAGAGATGCCTTCCCTTTTTGGGATTTTGCTCTATCATGTAGTAGCTTCCTCCTCCTATTGTATAGTTTGTTTATGGCTGGGGACCACCAGACAGGACGTCTGCCTTTGGAGGATTGGGTCTTGGTTTTATTTGGGATTGCATGATCCATGCATTCCTGAAGGTGTTCATAGAATGCGTTTATAAAGGATTCTGCGGTCTGGGCCGTGTTTTCCACAGGCCCGGGGGCTTTGAAGGATTCCACCTCGGTTTTGAGGAGTGTGAAATTTGCTTTAGAGAAGTTTTTCACTGTGGTTTTCTGGGCAAGGGGTGGGGTCGGGATGTGAATATCCAGTGAGATTAGTTTATGGTCTGATCTTACCAGTGAGGGATACACTTCTGGTCTATAGCATAGAGTCCCCATGTTGGTGATGATCAGATCCAGTATGTTTTCCCCTATTGTGGGAGTGGTAACAAGTTGTTCCATAGCGTTTGAGTTTATAAATTCTAGGAACCTTTGGCCTAGGGTGTTGGAGCTAGAGTAATGCTCCCATTCTATGTTTGGGTAGTTGAATTCACCATATAATGGTGTTTGGAGAGACCTTCATATTTTCCAGTGTTCTCAGGAAGGCCGAGTGGAGTTCCTGGGTTTGGGAGGGTCGTCTGTAGCAGGCTATAAACTGGAAGGCAGTTTTACCCACTGTTAGTTGCACATGGATAGTCTCTGATGCTTCGTGCTGTGCCACCAACCTGGAGGTGTGGGTATCTTTGACGAATATTGATACTCCCCCTCCTTTTGTGGTTCGGTCCAAGTTTTGGGGCCGAAAAGCATGGTATGAGGTATAACCTGGTAGTGCTGGGGTGCTCTCGGGAGCCTTGAACCAGGTTTCTGTTACTGCACAGATATCGATGTTCTCCATACTAAGGAGAGTTTCGAGTGCGTGCATCTTGAGGTTTAGACTTCTGGCATTGAGTAGCATTACTGTTAGTTTCTTATCCCTTGTGATACCTATGGAGGTGGGTTTGTCTTTTGAGCCTTGCCTAAAAAAGGCACTATGGGGGTAGCAAGAGCCTTTGCCCAATATCCGAAAGCCCAGGGGTGATAGGTGCAAGCCGTCCCTAGCGAAGCATCGTGGCTTGTCGAGCATGTTATCCCAGACTGACAGGCATTGGATCCCCTTTGACACCAATACTTAAGCCAGTTGTTGAAATTGATCATCTTGTCTTCATATTGTGGCATCATTCTTGGTGAGGGTAAGATGCTACTCAAGGTCAGGTTCATACCAGCCTGGGCTACATGCTCAGAGAGCTCCTCTATGTCTCTTTTCATGTAGTCCAGGGAGGTACGTCTCAGGTCATTCACACCAGCATGGACAATGACTGAGTCATATTTGTACTTGCTTTGGAGTGGCCTGAGTGCTTGTGTTATGTGGCGGATCCTAGCGCCCGACAGGCAGCTCACCGTGACCTTCTCCTTGTTCAGCCTGGTGAGCGGGACATCAGTGTGCCTGACGATAGAGTCACCTATTACAAGTGTATCAGGTGTGTTGTTTAGCCTTAAGGGCTGTGACTGTTCGGCACACTGGCTTTGTGAGCTATGTGTTGCACGTGTTTTGTTTTGGGTTAGCGGTTGCTTTTGTGTCTGCTTTGGAGGTCTCTGCTGCTTAGGCAGATTTTTATTTAGAGCCTCCGAGTATGTTTTTGTGTGTTTATGTGTTTGGTTTGCTGTCGTGGTAGGTCTGTGTGAGACTGGAATTGTAGTGAGTGTGGTTTCCTTTTCCTCCTGACTGGTTACGCTAGCACTGAGTTGAGAGAGCTTAGCCTCCAGTTTGGCTATATGATTGCATCTCTTACAGCAATGTTAATTCTGATGATGTATTCTCCATCCATGTGCCATTTCACTGATGTGTGTAGTATTGGCAGCATGTGTGTCTGAGTGTGCAGTACGTGTGTGATGTGTGTAGTACACATGTATACATGCTTACAAACACGTACACTGGCATACATGACATTACACGGGCTTCACCATTTGTACACTAGCTTACTCGTTCTTCAACACGTGTACACGGGCTGACACACGTGCACACATGCTTACTCGGGCTTACTGGCGCGCACAGGCGTGGACACACTGTGGGCAGGTTTGCAGGTAACATCGGTGGTATCCATGGCGTACACCGTCAGTCTCCTGACTTTCCCTAGGATAGCTCATAACACACCTCTTCCACTGAGTACTGACAGCAAACATGTGACACTGCTTCGGTAAGATTACAGTGTTTTATACATACACACTCATGTTGTCACCTATCTTCTACTCTAATAGTCCCCTTATCCTACACTACACCGTAGAGGCTTGGCCCATATGGCATGACCTGTTGTGATTCAGTATCCTTAGCCTCACTTGCATCAGATTGCCTACAAATGTTTCATTACATCTCTGACCGAGCTCTTCCACACATAACAACCAGCACGCAGTAGCCATATTGTCTCCAGCTTGCCATTCATCTGCATGGCGTACTAACATCTAACTAAACCTACATTTTGTATGTATATTATACATCTTTGACTTGTTTTGAAGCGCAGCGCATTCTTGTGGTGCTGCGCTACTCTTCCACACCAGAGATCGGGGGAGGACAACTACAGTTGTATTGATATCCAATGGACAATAATGCCACTGGCCTTAGATTTGGACATTGGCATGCTTCTTCGACTGTATTCATACTGTATTTGCAGCTGTCATTGCTCCGTTTAGCAATGTGCAGAACGTTAGTCGCCTAACATCCGGGTACATTTCTGCACATAACTCTGCTGTTGCACGGACAGCTTACTGTTTCATGTATCGCATATTTACATCATTTGCATAGCTTTCACATACAAATGGGGTATGTTGCAAATCCCAGCATTGTCCGTGCAACGTTCGTGTTACGGGCGGTCTTACACGCCCCTACAGGAGTTTGCTGAATAGCTTGGCAGACATCTTTCCTTGCTGTACTCTCACTCTACTCGTACACGCCGGAGGCTTCATGTATCATAGCCTAGGCTTTGCTGTGTGTTATGTCTATTTGCGGTGTATGCATGGCTGTGGGTATGTCCCACTGTCATCATTTGTAAAGGTGACAGCCCTATAGGTACTTCATGTAGACTGCTGTGTCATTTGACATGTCAGCACATACCTGCGGCCAATACTGAACTTCCTACTGCAGCGCTTTTCATACCTTCTGAGTTATCTTGCAGTCGATAGTGCTGTTTCCTCAGACATGTGTCTGTTTCTGAATTCTAATACAGGATATCAATTTTCTTACACCAATACACACAATATATGGCGGCATCACAGGCCAGATGCCATTACATTCCTATTGCAGGACACACCCACCCAGAGGGTTGTATTCCTCACAAAGGCCAACAGGTGCTTATCCACACTAATTATTCTATCATGTACCCTATGTGTACGCCGGTATTTGCGCTTTCCGTCAGTGGCAGAGCTCAAGTACGAGTATGGGGGACTGGACACTGTATCGGTGACACTGCATGACACCCTGAGGGACACATTTCTTTTGAGTCTATTAACCTTCCACATTGACTTTCACAGGGCATACGTTGTCATTCACATTTGTCAAAGTACATGCTTTTTGACTTGTACATGTTTTGTCATTTGTCCTGACATCTTTCTTCTCACCTGTCCACCTAGTATCACTAGTTCTGTACATTTATTTAGGACGGGTTACCTTCATACCTCTCACCTGTACACATTATGGGTAAACGCTCCGAGGTTTGACCTATGATTTTGTTACATTTGTCATAATAATGTGCCTTTCTGGTAAATTACTGGCAAGGCATTATGGACTGTGAGGTTAGATAATAATGACTGACATTTTATTTCATGATCACTAACCCTTATAACATTCATACTCCTGACTACGCCATTATTCTGTCAGCATTCTGACTGTGTCTGGGGTATATTTAATATAGTCCCTATTTGTATTTCATGTGCTATGCCTTAGTCCAGCTGTCTTATTCTGAAAGTTTGGAAGGTATGGTTACCATCTTGGTCATACGCATGTCCATCCATGATAATCGCCTACATGACACTGATATAGGTCCCTACGTCTTCCCCCAATGGTTTACACAATATCCAGTAGATAGGTTGAACCTTTTTGGAGAATATAGGCGTGTGCTATACCCACATAGGTATATTGATCACTCCCATGGGGCGGATCTAATAAATCTGTGCCAACCAACACCTAGGCCCATTTCTGCATACCCATGATTCCCATACCTGACACCCCTCCACAGTACCCATTAGACATGTTGAATGTGAGCGATAATAAAGTGTGAAGACACTTCTAAGCACTCCCCACTCTCCGAATATCAGGTCGTACGTCATACATTCTGTCGACCCATGTGTTATTACCCTTACACCTGCTACTATTGTAGTTGCAGCTGTGACATCCTTTGCGTCGATGATGGTTCGCACTTTGTACGGGATCAATTTTTGGGGTCCTGCAAAGGACACCTATATTCATGTTTAAAGTGTAGAACTTGCAGGCCTGTCACACTGGTACTTTCCGCGCAATGGTTTGGAAAGCAGCAGTGTATTCACCTTTCATGCATGTCTGTCTGTCTATCCGTAATAGCTATACCATGACCTATTTATGTACATGTGTTTTATCTACAGGGACATATGTTTGTTGTGTATATGTCTATTAATGTATCGTGTGTGTATATATATATATATATGTACATATATACATATGTCCATATATGTCTGTACATTCCTCATTTCATAATTTGCTTTGGTTTAATTCTGTGGATATATGTGTATACACATATATATATCCATATCATACCTTTCAACTGTACAGATTTTCGCTGAATGTACAGCTGTTTGCCTCTTATCTTTGGACCGTTTTTCATAACCTTCTGTCTATCTGGCAATTTAGTGGCATATCATTAAAGACTGACGTTGGAAAATAATGACAAGCATTTCAGGTTACGACCATACCCTTCAGAGAATCCATGCTAGTGACACACCTGTTATTCTATCCACTTTCTATGTTTGTTAGGGCAATATCTGGGGATTGTCCCTATTTGTACCAGTTGTTTTCATGGCTTTGTCCGGTTTCGTACTTTACGGGGTTAACAGGTATGAGCCATGTATATATAACTTGGAGAAAACAGCATTCATTTGCTATGCTGTGAGCGGATTACTCACATGCAGGCGCACTTGCATATCCTTATTGTGGGTTATATATGTTTAATAGATATTTGTGCTTACGTGGCTTTTCATAATTCTGACTGTAACAGTTACATATCTGTATTCCGGTTTACGGACTGATGCGAAACACACGTTCACCTTTACATATTTAAATGTGTGTACAGCACGAACGCATTCATTACACTTTAAAGTTATATGTGCAGTGGTTGTAGGTCAACAGGGACTGCATTCACTTTGGCCGGATGCCGGAACCACTATTCTATTGGTGTTCTGCCTCATTGATATGCATACCCATAGTACATAGCTACATCAACATACGCCTCACCGCTTCACTTACAACACAGGCATCCATTCTCCTGCTGGGAAAAACTCGGTACTACATATTACACATTCCCTATTGCCTACTGATGTGGACCCCAGCTGCATTGTTAATCACTCCAAGGATATGCAGAACACCAAGGCATATAGTCCTGGCACATACAGATCTTTGATTGTCAGGGTGTTCATGTAGTGATCTGGGTTTAGGCTTGTCCGCCTGGTGAATGGAACTTCCCTGGCCAAGTTCAAATGTCAGACAAAGCATATGGACGGGGAGTTTCACCCTACTATGAATTTTTACCTGTGTTTATAGACACAGGTGTTTGGGCACCTGTCAGCAGCTTATTCTGTTGGCAATACATATTATGGGTGGGGTTGTTACAGTCCATACTCCACGGTGAGGGCTGTTCCCATTCACATTTGACTATTACCTGTATTCAGTCATACAGGGATTATTATTTTGGACATGAAGTGACTACAGGTATGCAGTTGTACATTACACAAATGTGAAGGATTGTTACTGTAAATATGTAAATAAATACCTCTCAACCTCTTATAGCAACAAATCTGCGTAAAACCTACATGATGGGGGGACAAATAGGACACATTTTAACTATTGCTCTTACAAGCTTAGAACGTTGATCTAATACTAGGTTTTGCATTAGCATGACTTTTCTGAAGGATGTGGAGTCTTAAACTCAAAATATTTCTCATTATTTAGTGACGTCAATCCTCAGCTATTTACCAGACAGGTGCAGATTGTCGGAGGCACACAACAACAATATGAGGCAAAACTCTGGTCATTCTGCGAATATCTGGACAGTTGAGTGGTATGGTACGGACCTCTGTAATACGCTGTTGTGTTCTGGCACAGCAGTAGCTCATCATTAAAGACTGAAATCGGAACGTGCTGACAGACAGTTGGGTTTCAGACTTCATACTCCGGACATTAATGCCAATGTGCAAACTGTTATTCTATCATATTTCTATGTTTTTAAGAGCTATCTTTACAAATTGTCCCTGCTTTTGGACCTTTGTCTCACTTGTATTCACGGCTCTGTCCAGATATCTTACTCACACAGGTTGACAGGTATGGTCGGTCACACCTGCACACACAGTAAGTTTCTCTCACACTTGATCAGGGTTTCCTGTTTACGTCAGTGTCTTCCTCATCCTTATGCCGTTTGCCACTATGCGAATGTGTGCAATATATTCTCCCGCCTATTCGTGTCGGGACACTTGCGTCACGGGAAGGTGTTTTATCCTGGGTAGTAGGTTATGCATGACCACTTAGTGCTGTACAGTGTCATGGACCTCTACTGCACGTTTTGACTTGTGTCCAGATAGCTACATGATTGGACATCATGTCTTTATACCCATTCTACTATTTACACAGATTAGTTATCCCATGAGGGATATCCCAAAAATTGGTCAAGACAAAAACAAGACAGATACCGAAGATTTTTGTGGCTTTACGAAAATGTGCAGGGGGTTTTACATGCAGGGGATACATGGTTTGCAATCCTGACACTGCCTAGGGTGACAATACCTACTACATATGCGTAGGGGGCACTATGTGTAGTTGTGTCTTCAACGAACCAGTAGGCCAAGTACGGTTGGATTTGGTGGACATTCTGGTATGGGGGCGGGTTGTATGATGTGGAGGGTATGCTGGGTAGGCCATTATGCATCCAGGTGTGTTGCATTTGTTATGGCCAGTTCCATCAGGACCAATCTGTGGGTATGTGACGGTGACATATCTATACATTTGTATCGCACATTTCCATATTCATATGTTTGTGGGATTGTGTTCTACGCTATGGCCTGTCTGCTTGTCTTGCAGCTGTTTCTACATGTGTTTGTGTTGCTTTCCACTTCACCCGCTGCCCCCTCGTACACCTCCGGTTCACCTTTTCTGCATACGACACAGTATCGCCTTTGAGGATTTTACCATTACCCATCCATCCCTCACACGCAAATTCCTCACACCCCATAGATCACTACTTTGGTTGTTGGCCCATGACACGGCCAGAGTAACACATTGACTACCCTACATGTGTCAGGTACCTTTATGGTTGTGTGGACTACCCTGCCATGTTTGCTTTCCACATGCTATACCTCACGCACATAGGTACATGCCCATACTTCACTTTCATTACTTGGTTGGTATACCCTGGTACTACCCGTTCGACTGTGTCACATACAAGTTCGGCTTATACCGCTGACTTCCGGATTTTGCCATCCTGTTGTACTCATTGGTAGGATGGCACCTTTTCCTATGTCCAAGCTATTCCTTACACATATCCGACTGTTGTGGACAATACCTCCCCACAGTCGACGGTAGTGTTTCCACCTTTTCAATTGGCCACAGTGTGACATTTGCGGTGAACACTGTACATTTTACTGGCCGACACATACTCACGGTCAGTTTGGCAGATAGAACGTACAATTCTTGCCTATGTCTAAGCTTATTCTTGTAGCATTTTGGTGGCTTATTCTGTTTCTTATGACATTTATGTAATATACGTACAGAGAAAAACTGTTTAATGCAACTATTACATGACGTCTAAGGAATAATTATGTCCTATAATCTCTGGACATTTGCCATTTGTACAAGTTTGTGTCAGGACATATCTGCCCACAGAGGGACTGTCGCTCGCCAAGTGGGACAGGTGGTAATCTTAGTCGACGGTACAGATCATACTGTTCCTTTCGGCCTACATGTGTCCTTATTGTTGTAGCTGTTTATATGCTCCTTCTGTTTCGTTTACATGCGTATTCTATTTCCTATCACATTTGGTATGTGAAATACGGACATACCTTTTGTATGTGACTATTACATGCCTTGTGGGATATGATTCGGAGATACGGTCACTACATATATCTACATTTCTCCTCGTGTATTTTGTTATGGACACATCTGCCCAGCTATATACCCTCCCTCACATTATGGGTCAGCTGGTGACCCTCTCCATTGGGCTGGACGTACCTACTGGCGACTCGCTACCATATGATACGTTTCACTTCCACATGGTATAGCTATCAACACTACGTTGGACTACGGGCACACGGTTTTCATGTCATTTGTTCAAGGGTAGGGACCCGTTATTCCATACCGTGCATTTGTGTTTGCTTCTTCATTTTCTGTTCGCAGGGACTATCTTGCATGCTTTGCATATGTTTCAGTATCCACGGACACTGATAGGTGCGATTACTATTGCAGGCGGAATATAATATTCAGCAGTTTAGGTTGCTCATCGACAGCCGACATTGACACTCCTCCATGCGCAACTTCGATACGCCCCATGCACTCACGCACGTTTCCTATGCACGTGGCTGTGGCAGCTGTGCGCCTTTATTAATATGCATATGGCGTGACTACTCCATATATACGCTGCACGGCCGGCGCAAGCCTTACGCCGAGCTTCATGAATCCCGGGGCATATGTTTTTGAGTGACCTTGATATTTTTCATATTTAGTTGTAAAAGTTGGCTAAGGAACTTACGGCCAGAGCATTCACCAGAACCTGGAAACAGATGCTATTCAGCCAGAAATCCTTTAATTGCACATTCGATATCCACAATACGTACAGTTCACAAAAAACACTGATACAGTCAAGCGCTTTCGCCCGGGCTCTCCCAGGCTTTTTCAAGACAAATGAAACGGAGAATACATTCCCTTTTTATATGCTTTGCCCTGCCCAATTAATCTATTATTGGTTGTATTTGATTGAATTATTTGTTCTTAATTAAGCAATCCATAGTGCTTACAACCATAATAGTGAATTCTTTTACAAAATTGTTTTAAAAAACTACAATAAACATATATTTCACACACACATATTTACAAAATGTTTGAACAAACATTATTACACAACATTTTTATGGGGGTCCCTAAAAAATCAACTTGAATTATAACATACTATTAATTAATAAGTTTATTCACTTTATAAAAACCTACTCCTTATTGTTCAATAAAAATTAACTATAAAAATTCTATTAGAGTATAATTCCTTAAATTTTGATAAACCTGTACACAACCATGTATATACTTAGTTATCATAAATAAATAGTTGTCATAAATAATGCAGATATAATAAATATGCATATGTAAGCTACCTCATATTTAAATATAACGTGCAATTAAAGGATTTCTGGCTGAATAGCATCTGTTTCCAGGTTCTGGTGAATGCTCTGGCCGTGAGCTGTTGCTTTTTGGTTAATTTGTTCTTTTATCTTAGACTTTTTGGCTAAGGAACTTGTCAACATGCTGAGTGAAACCTCGTATTAAAAACTGTATGCAGTATTAGACTTATATTTTTTTTTCATATTTTGGTAACTAACTTTGTCAAGGAATATGTTAACATGCCAAGTAGTACCTCATTTTGAAGACAGTACTAGTACTTACAAGATGTAAAAATAACTGTATCTGTATGCTGTGCACATGTACAGAAATAGCAGATTGGGACCATGGTTATGAGAATTATGATATTTTTTTCATATTTTGCTAAATGACTTTGTCAGGGAACATGTCAACAGCCTAAGTAATACCTCATTTTGAAGACAATATTAGTAGTTACAGGATGGAAAAAGAACTGTGTCTGTATGCTGTTCACGTGTACAGATATCAGTTTGTTTAGGACTTTGGTTATGAGAATCAGGATATTTTTTCATATTTTGGTAAATAACTTTGTCAGAAAACATGTCAACATGGTAAGTAATACCTCATTTTGAAGACAATATTAGTACTTATAAGATGAAAAAAGAACTGTGTCTGTATGCTGTGCACATGTACAGCCATCACAGTTTGTTTAGGACTTAGGTTATAGAAATTATGATTTTTTTTCCATATTTTGGTAAATAACTTTGCTAGTGAGCATGTCATTGTGCTAAGTGATACCTCATTTTGAGGACAGTATTACTCCTTACAGCATGGTAAAAGAACTGCCTGCATGCTGTACGCATGTACTAATATCACAGTTTTAGTCTTGTAAGATTATGGAACGTATGCATTTGCAATATTTCTCATTATTATGCCCATATCTTTGCACTGGAGCATGGTGACACAAATGATGCATCATTTTGAAGCTGGCATTGAGCCACACAACTTGTACACTGATATGTAGTCTCTGTCTGTTACAGGTGATGAGATATTATGCTTTGTTTATTTATCAAGTATAAGAAATATAATATTAATCATATTCTGAGAATATCTCCATAATGTAGCATCACACAGTAATGGTTAAGGTATAATTTTAAAGCTGACATTCATATAAACAAATCAGTTACAAATTGTATGGGTATGCATGGTGCATTCACCAAGATATTGTGATCTGTTTTACCAAAAAGGTAAAAGATATGCACAATATCAGCATTCCTTGGCAAGTATTTAATAATGACTTAGATACACACTATAACTATTTACACTGTTGGAAATGTCAGTGTCTGCTGAACAACTTTCGCATTTACATTTTTAGTTTAGCTATTATGGTTAGAGTTATGAACATTTGTTTTCTGTAGGGTATTACAAGTGGATTATCTGAAAATGAGCTCAGGCTGCACTGTTGTTCCTATGGTGGAAGTAAGCAAGCAGCATTTTCTGAGCTGCTTCATAGTGAATGAGTTAATATTACAGAAACTATCCAGCTAAGACCACCTATGTCAGAAGAACCCCATCCACTGCTACCACTTCTTCTTTCAGGCATAGGAGAGGAACCAGGAGACAGACCTCCACTAGACCAGCCTCTTCTCTACCTACCCCCAGACAGTCCTTTCATGAAAGAAATGGCACCAATAATGCGTGACTGCCTTGCCCATATCCCCGTCAGCCCGTCTCTCCCACTGCCTGGTCCGCTGTAGAACAGTTACTTCAGATTGCTCGGTTCTGGCAATAGTAGAAGAGGGATACTTCCTTTCTTGGGAAGAAAGGGCCCCCTCTCAGGGGATCCCATTCCCACCCACAAACCAACTACACCTTATTTCAGACATTATATAACATCTACTGACCCATGGAACCATAGAACCTGTCCCCCCAGAACAAGAAGGAAAAGGCTTTTACTCAAGGCTATTTCTAGTACCAAAAAAAGGATGGGCCACGGAGTCCATTCCTGGATTTGTCTTTTTTAAATCCCTTCCTCAACGTCCCATCCTTCAGAATGCTATCCCTCCAAACCCTACTTTCACTATTGCCGGTACAGGCGTTCATGGTTACTCTAGACCTGAAGGAGGCCTACCTCCACATCCCTATAAAACCCTCTTACAGAAATTACTTGAGTTTCATTGGGGCCCTGCTCTCACTTTCAGTTTACTGCCTTGCCCTTTGGTTTATCCACTGGACCCAGGGTCTTCACCAAATGCCTTGCTCCAGCCATAGCCTACTGCAGAACTAAGGGCATTCATATCTACCCCTACCTGGACGATATACTCATCCTTGCTGAAAAAGAAGTTACCCTAAAAAAATCTGCAGTTTGCCATGTCTGTGCTACAAGGGTCTGGGGTTCAACCTCAATCTTCCCAAGTCATCCCAAACACCACAGCAGGACAAAATCTTTCTGGGCTGCAGGATCCAAACAGACCTGATGAAGGCATTCCTTCCTCAGGACAAGTGCTTTCCCTAACAGACCACTTCCAGGTCCACCAGTTATCAGCAAGACAATTCTTGCTACTTCTGGGCGTTATGGCAGCCACCATTAGCCAGGATGAACATGAGAAATGTACAGTGGTATCTAAAGAATGTATGGTCCCAACACAACCACCTTCTAGAATTCCAGAATGTTCATCGTGTATCACTGTTGCAGTCTTAACAAATGGGTTGTCAGGCTCCCAGCAGCCCTCGGTCAACCAGAATACCAAAGGTAAGTAAAAATGATGTTGGTTTAAAGGACATCAGGGCGTCTGATACAAAAGGAGGCAGCCAACGTCACTTCCTCAGTCTTCCTTGCCGCGGAGCCCGAAGCAGAAGCTTTTCATGCATGAGTGCCGGTCGGCAGTTTACCTTTGTTGGTTTTCCGACTACAAGAGTTGAAGTCTACTACAGCTAAGTACCCCGTTGGGGATCCTCTTTTCTTGCCTTAACAAATGTCAGGAAAAAGTTAATAATTGCCTTACCTGTGGAAAGCAGATTCCCCATAGAGATTTTCACTCCTATTGCATTACTTGTTTAGGCCTTGACCACGACGTCCCCAATTGTGATCTCTGTGCCTCCTTTAATCCACGTACTATCTGTCGTCGGGCTAAGATTTTGACTAGGCAGTTTGGAATTTGGCCTAAGTTTGTTGGTATGGCTCCTGCCGGTCTTCAGGCTTTGGATATTCCGAAGAAGCCTAAGGATAAGGACCGCAACAGGCCTCAGAAAATGTAAGTCCTCAGATGATGTTAAGTTGGTTGTCGGTCAGGCGGTAGCCAGTTAGACACCTTTGCAGTCCGCAGATGTGCAACCGCAGGCCTTGATTGAATCCGAGTCCCTTAGGCCTTTGGCCTCCGTTTTGCCTTCCCACTTGTCGCCAGTCGCCTCTTCAGCTGGAGCCGGAACTGCTAAGCTGACTCCAGTGTCTGAGGCCTCCATTTTGCGTTCAGACAGCAAGCATCTACCTTTGACTTCAGTGTCGACTTCAGCTGTTGCCAGGCCTCCCGAGTCTTTCAGGCTTGCAGGCAAGTCTTCGACTCGTAAGCCTGTGAAAAGGAAGGCTCCATTTTCTTCTTCTCAATCCCAAATGGTTAAAATGGCTAATGATTTGTTGACTCTTATTAGCGGTTCTCAGTCTCCTCCTACTAAAAGGAGTAGGGATGTTTCTCCTGAGGTTTTATCCTGCTCAGGTTCTGATTCTTCCAGCATTTCTGCTAATGAAGAGGAATTTTCTCAGGCTTATTCTCCTTTTGAGAATTCGGATGCAGAGGAATCCATCCATTTGGCCCTTCCTCCAGAGGATTTCTCTTTTGGTAATACTTTAAATACACTCGGGGAACATTTTAAATGGGAAAGTCAGAATTTTCCCCAATCTAAGAAATGGATTATGGAGTTTCTGGATTTATCTCGGCATAAGCCTCTTCCTATTCCCCCTGTGTTGGAGGTTGTCGATGATGTTTTTCTGGAAAATTCCTTGACTGCAGATTCAGGTCCTCCTGCTCCCAGGAAAACTGACAGGTACTACAGAGTCCCTGATTCTCATCTGTTTCTTTTCAGGAATCCGTTGGTGGATCCAGAGGTTATTTCTCAAGACTCTAAAGGAGTTAAGGCCACTGTTACCAGGAATCCTGTTCCCTCAGACAGGGAATCTAGGAACCTCGATAGGTGGGGCAAGAAGGTTTATACCTCTGCCATCCTAGCTATTAGGGCTACCAGTTGTCTTTTTCATATGCTGAAGTACCAGCAGCACACCTTGGAGGCTATTAAGTCTAGGATAGCAAGTGTTCTTCTTTTGGCAGAGAGTAAAGACATGCATGATTTACTAAATTCCGCCAGTCTGGTCAATAAGCATTCTTTGCAGTGTGGTTTTGACATCCTTGAAGCCTCCAGCAGGGCTACGGCTACTGGATCTGTTATTAGAAGGCACGCTTGGCTCAGATAACAGTCTCTTCCAGAACCTGTCAAGGCTAAGCTTTTGGATGTACCTTTGCATAAAGACAGTCTTTTTGGCAGCAAAGCAGAGGAGGTACTTAAGAAAATGGAGGATAAGGCCAAGTCCATGCAAACTGTTAAGGATTTTCTGCAAGTTCAACCCCCTCGCTTTAGCAGGAATTACCCTTCCAAGAGTTGGACCTTTCCTGATACCAGCAGACAGAACCGTTCCAGGACTAGTGGTTACAAATCTTCTAGGGGCAGGTGGCTACCCCTCAAAGGTCTAGGCGATGGCAGGCTTCCACTTCTAAGGGAGGAAGCTCCAAACCTGCATCTCAATCGAAACACACTTCTTGCATGCCGGGAGAGCCCTTTAGGAGGGAGGTTGGTCCTTTTTGCAAATGTCTGGGCCACTATCACAGATGACAAATGAGTGCTCAGAATGGTATCACCTAGGGCACAAGTTTTCTTTCCGTACCTTTCCAGTTCCCAAGAGATTCCAGGACGTTCCTCCAAACCATAGGGCAGAAGTAGAAAAACAAATTTTGTCTTTGTCTCTTCTGGGCGCAATAGAATCAGTTCCTGCTCTGCAGGTAGGCCAGGGTTTTTATTCCAGGCTTTTCCTAGTTCCAAAAAAAGAAGGCACCTGGCGTCCTATCCTAGATCTTTCCATTCTGAACTCTTTTCTGTTAATTCCAAAGTTCAAAATGCTCACTCTGCATCAGTTGCTACCACTCCTAGAAAAGGATTCCTGGCTGGTAACCCTGGATCTCAAAGAGGCTCATCTGCATATCCCTATCAGGAAAAGTTGCAGGCAGTGTCTTCGTTTCAGAGTGGGCAAGCAACATTATCAATTCTCTGCGCTGCCCTTTGGCTTATCTACTGCTCCCAGAGTCTTCACGAAGTGTCTGGCCCCAGTCATTGCTTTTTGCAGGCAGAAGAAAATTCAGATATACCCATACTTGGACGACTGTCAGTTCTCATGAACAGCTTTTAAAGGATCTGGAATTCGTAAAGACTCTTCTGTCTTCACTGGGTTACACTCTCAATGAGAAAAAAATCGAAAATAGTACCATCCAAGGAGATCATTCCTGGGAGCAAGTCAGAACACAGCTGCCCAGATGATATATCTCACCCAGGAGAAGCAGACAACTCTTTCAGTTTACTTCAAGGATTTGGCAAGCCTGTCCCAGCTCCCTGCAAGGAAATACCTGCAAGCTCTGGGATTCATGGCATCTTGTATTCTCATGATTCCATATGCAAGACTGCATATGAGGAAATTGCAATGGTACCTCAAGAACATTTGGTGTCAACACACAGAGGACCTGGATATGATTCCTCTGCTTCCATCTCTGCAGACGGAGTTTCTATGGTGGGCAACAGCCTGTCCGCAAAACAAGGGCATGCCTTTTCAGACACCTCTTGCCACTCAAGTTCTGACTACAGACACATCGGACTTCGCCTGGGGAGCACACCTGGATGGCAGATGCATACAGGGATGTTGGAACGCCCAGCAGATGCACCTGCACGTACATTTAAAATAGTTGATTGCAGTTCAGCAGGCCTTATTAGCTTTCAAGCATCTTCTTTCTCCAGGGACACTGCTGGTCAGAACAGACAACACCACAGTCATGTGGTACATCAACAAGCAGGGAGGGACTCGCTCTTACCCCCTGTGCAGGCAAAGCATGAATCTTTGGTCCATTGCAGCATCTCTGGACCTGAATCTCCTATCTCAGATTCTTCCAGGAAGGCTCAGTATTTTGGCAGACCGGTTGAGCAGGCAAGCCCTGGATCCTCACGAGTGGCAGCTGAACAGAGCAGTCTTTTACAGCATCATTCAACATTGGGGCATGCCTCAGGTGGATCTTTTCTCCTCCCCAGATAACCATCTTCCACCTCTCTTTTGCACGAGACAGCATCACAGCAAAGCTTGGAAAGTGGATGCGCTGTCCTTCCTTTGGATGTTGCTATCAGTGTACGCCGTCCCTCCTCTTCCTCTTCTTCCCAGAGTATTAGTGAATGTCCAGGACGAACGACCAAGGACTGTTCTCATAGCTCCAGACTGGCCCAGGCAGAATTGGTATCTGCTGCTTCGCAGTCTCTCCCAGTTTCCTCCTTGGCATCTTCCTCTGAAGCCAGATCTTTTGGGTCAGGAAAGGGGAAACATTCTACATCCTCATCTTCAGTCTCTCCATTTGGCAGCATGGCTCATTGTATGACTCCTTCCTTTTCGTCCTCCCTTTCCAAACATGTGGTTGATGTGCTGAGGGAGGCCAGGAGGCCTAGCACTAGGAAGTCCTATGCTGGCAAATGGGAAAGGTTTTTTCAATGGATGCTGGCTAGAGGGGAATCTGCTTCTCAACCTACCCTTCCTCTGATCCTGTAGTACCTGGCTGATTTGCTTCAGGGTGGTCTTTCTTTTTCCTCCATCAAGATCCACGCTTCAGCAATTTCTGCATATTGCTCTCTTGAATAGCCCATCTTCTCTCATCCCCTGATGAAAATGTTTCTCAGAGGTGCTTGAAAGTTAAAACCTCCCAGAAGCGCCTGGGATCTTAATTTTGTTCTAGAGAAACTCACTCTTCCTTCTTTTAAGCCAGCTGCCTCTGCAGATTTAAAGTTTCTCTCTTGGAAGACCGCCTTCCTTTTGGCTATAACTTCAGCAAGGAGGGTTTTGGTGCTGCAAGCTTTGATGTCTGTGGAGCCTTTTCTTATTTTCCATGCATAGTCTCTCTGAGAACTAATCCCTCCTTTATGCCTAAGGTGGTTTCTAGCCTGACTCTTAATCAATCCATACATCTTCCTACTTTATTTTCTAATCCTCGAAATAAAGGTGAAAGGATCCTACATTCTCTTGATGTGCACAGACAGTTCAGGTTTTACCTGGACAGGACAAAAGACCTTCAGAAATCTGCACAGTTGTTGGTCAGTTTTGCCCCTGGAGCCCAGGGCAAGGCTATTTCTAAGCAAACCATTTCTAAATGGATTGCTCATTGCATTACTTTTTGTTACTCCTTTCATGGCAAAGCTCCACCTCAAGGGGTTAGGACCCACTCAACTAGAGTGGCTTCCACTTCTGCAGCTTTTCTAAGGGGTGTCCCTGCTAAAGACATTTTGGAGGCTGCCACTTGGTCTTCTGTTCACACTTTCATGAAACATTATAATCTGCCTCTGTTTTCCAGAGCCAGGGCAAGGTTTGCCACTGCGGTGTTGCAGGGCATTATTCCCAATCCTTGATGCTGTTGGTTCCTCCCCCCTTTTTTCTCTGGGCTTTGGTAATCAACCCATTTGTTAGGACTGCAACAGTGGAACACGATGAACATAGTACAGTTGTGTACACTTACCATAAATGTAGATGTTCGAGTTTATTCACTGTTGCAGTCCTGGTTTCCATCCCTCCTTCCCCGTTTTTTGGTCCTTTCCTATTCTCTCTTCCTGAGGTACAGACTAAATTTGTTATTTGCCAAATTTATGTTTGGTTTAAGCCTTGTTTTCTGGGGGCTCCTGACTGTTATGGCAAGAAAGACTGAGGAAGTGACGTCGTCTACCTCCTTTTTTATCAGACGCCCTGACGTCCTTTACAACCAACGGCAGCCAGTGTCATTTTTACTTACCTTTGGTATTCTGGCTGACCGGGGGCTACCGGGAGCCAGATAACCCATTTGATAGGACTGCAACAGTGAATACACTCAAACATCTACATTTATGGTAAGTGTACACAACTATACTTTCCCTTCCTCCCTGCCTCAAGGCAGAGTTAAGGTGGTGGACCCAGGACTTCCCCTTCACCTTCCCACACCAGCTCAATACATGCACACAGACACATCAGACCTGGGCTGGGGGGCTACCATAAAGGGCCTCAAGGTGCAAGAATGCTGGCAGTCACCCATCCAGAAAAAACACATTAGTGTCAGAGAAATTACTGCAGTCCTTTTGGCACTGAAAAACTTTTCTTCAGCCAGGTCCCCTTCAAATTTTCACAGACAAGACCACAGTCATGTGGTACATCAACAAACAGAGGGGGGCCCCAAGTCCTATATTCTTTGCAGGCTAGCAATCCAGATTTGGGACCTAGCTTCTGAAAACAACTAATCTCTGCAGGCAGCCTACATACCATCCCGGGAGAACCACCAGGCGGATGCTGTCAGTAGATCATCCCCTCTGCATCATGAGTGGATGTTAAACAGAGAAGTTTTTCTAGACATTCTCCACCAGTGGGTCACACCTCAAATAGATTTGTGTGCGTCCCCCCAGAATAGACAACTGAAAAAAAATTGTACCAAGGACCACTCCCCACAAGCTTAGAGAGTGGACACCTTCACCATTTCATGGAAGGGATGGTTTCTGTATGCCTTTCCCCCTTCCCCCTCATTTAAAAGGTCCTTCTGAAGATCAGGAGGGACATGCCAAAAATCTTGCTGATGACTCTCTTTTGGCCAAGGCAGCATTGGTTCCCCCTTCTACTATCCATAGCCAAGCGCATTCGCCACAAGTTACCCCACAACGTGGACCTACTCACACAGCAGAAGTGAACACTCCTCCACCCTCACCTGAAAATGCTATGTCTAACACTCTGGGTGATAAACTTTTAATACCCTTCAGACACTGCTACTCTGAGGATGTGCTTTCGTTCATGTGGGAGACCAGGAAACCTAACACAAGGAGATCCTGCATTTTAAAATGGGAAAGATTCTCCAAGTGGTGTCTCCAAATACATAGGGATCCCTTTCTAGTGGATGTCCCTCTGGTCTTAGCTTATGTGTGTGAACTTATCAAGGCAGGCCTTTCATACTCTTCAGTGAAAGTCCACCTATCTGCAATCTTTTCCTACTTATTCTTAGACCGTCCCCTACTCCCCAGGTGAGATGTTAAATTGTTAATGAATGGTGTCTGCACATCAGGCCACCAAGGATGCCCATTCCTCAGCCTTGGGACCTAAACTTAACCTCGAAAAATTCACACTGGCCCCATTCAAACCAGCCAGTTATGCAACACTGCATATATGCACATTGAAAACAATCCTGCTGGTAGCTCTCACCTGGGCTAGAAGGGTATTACAGTTACAGGGACTCATGGCCTGCCCCCCCACACTGTCTTCCACAAAGATAGGGTGACCCTGTGCACCAACCCTTCTTTCATGCCCAAAGTGGTCAATGAGCTATAATTAAATCAGTCCATCCACCTACCCACCATCTTTCCCTCCCCCACCAATGACACTGAGAGAATACTCCATTCATTGGATGTGCACAGACAGCTAAGATTTTATTTGGACAAAACTATGTCCATAAAGAAATCTAATCAATTCTTTGTATCCTTTCATCCCGGGGCACTGGGCAAGGCAGTCTCCAAGCAAACTATCTGCTTCTGCTACTTTTAGCATGGCAACAACTAACTTCAGGAGGTAAGACCACACTCCACTAGGGCCGTAGCATCCTTCAAAGCCTTCTTCAAAGGCCTGGACACAGCCACCATCCTGGAGGCAGCCACCTGGTCCACTATGCACACCTTTTCCAGACACTACAAATTGGACCCGGTCTCCAGAGCAGGTTTCACTAGAGCAATCCTGCAGGGATTTCTGGATTCAGCTACCTCTACTACCATCCTTCCTCTTTCCTAAGCTGTAGTACTCTCCCACACTAAGAATACTGCAACATGAGAATAGAAGGACATAGAATAGTTGTGTAAAATCTTACCATAACCATAGATGTCCTTCTCTTCCATGTTGCAGTATTCCTTCCCTCCCACCATCCCCCTGCATTCCTTTCACCTGTCTATGGAGCACACTAGGGAACCTCCTAGACTATGGTCTCACTGGGCAGTCTGTGGCATTATACCCATCTGGAGGGCATCGTTTGGCTTTACCTAGTCTACTGTCCAACTGGGCAGTTCTGAGGTCTCTGTGTGCAGACATTACATTTAAGGCTTCTGGTTTATGGCCCTGCGTGTGACATCCCATGCACAAATAGCAACCAGTCTTCAGTCTTAAGCTTTTGTATAGGAGCCGATGTTCGGGTCGTCTTAGGTGGAGAATCCTACACTAAGAATACTGCAGCATGTAAGAGAAGGACATCTATGGTTATAGTAAGATTTTACACAACTATTCTTTCCTGTAGGCAGATTCCACATGAGGATTCTGCAGTGGATGATAGCCACTCAATAGTCAATTCTTCATCATCCTATGTCAGCCAGAATTTACAGCAGTCAGATTTACAAGAGAAATCTTAAGTGGTGGTTTCAGTCAGACCAGGTTCTAAAAGGGTGTCCTTTCACTGTCTCCAAACCCAAGGCCATAGTGACCACGGACGCTTCCCAGCTGGGGTGGGGTGGGGGCATTACCTGGGAAAAACTGTTCAAGTCACTTGATCCCCTGTGGAGGCCAGTCTGCATGTCAGCATCCTAGAGATGAAGCAGTGCTTCGTGCATTGCAAGAATTTCAAGAAGCTCTCCCCATAGCGATGATTGCAGTTCATACAGACAACATGTCAGTGGTCTGGTACATCGACAAACAGGTAGGAATCAGATCCTGCTCCTTGTGTCAAGAAGCACTAAGAGTGTTGTAATGGGTGATCTCATCCAACCACTTTCTAGTTGCGACGCACATTCCATGGACAGCCAGTGTGTTAGCAGACAAGTTGAGCAGGCACATTCTTCTGCCTCGAGTGGTCCCTCAGCCCAAACGTGACAGGCCTGATTTTCCGTCGGTGGGGCCACCCTTGCCACAGTCTCTTTGCCTGTCCCCTAAACAACAAATGCAGCAGCTACTTTGCCCTGTTCCCCCACAGGGGGAGTCACTGAGGGATGCTCTCATTCACATTTGGCCTCCTGGTCTTCTTTATGCCTTTTTTCAGTCTCCCTGATCATCAAATTTCTACAGAAAGTTGCCATGTTGAAAAGCAAAGTAATGCTGATTGCACCATATTGCGCTCAACGGTGGTTCACTTGTCTTTAGCCTCACTTGATTAATCTGCCATGGATTCTGGATCTCCTGTCTAACCCAAGTGTGGCCCATCCAAACTTGTCCAATTTCAGTCTGACCACCTGGTTTCTGCAGTTCCATTAATAGCCAGAAAACCTGTGCTCTTTTCCCCAGTCCAGTATTTCCTCTAATCTTCCCAAAGCCATCTACTCGAAAGGCCTACTCCAATAAGTGGAAAGAATTTTCTTGCTGGCCCATCAGTCTGATTTAGATCCCTTTCCGGCTCCTTTGCATGCTGTTCTTGAATTCTTAACAATGATTTTTAAAGAAGGAGCCAGCAGCTGTACAGTGAAGGTCCAGCTAGCAGCCATTTCAGATTTCCACTTGGGTTTTGATGGGAATCCCTGTTGCTTCACATAGACTATGCAAAACCTTTTTGAGAGGTGCTGTCCTTATAAAGACCCCCCCCCCCCGCAGAGATCCATATCCTCCATGGGACATTGATTTGGTACTGCAGCAGCTTACTCAACTTCCCTTTGAGCCTGCAGCGAAATGTGATCTTAAATACATTTCTTAGAAAACTATTTTTCTAGTTGCCATTACTTCTGCCAGGAGAGTTTCAGAGATTCAGGCTGTCTTCTAAATCACCTTACTTGATTTTGTACAAGGACAGCATCATGTTACAAACCAATTCTTTCTTTCTTCCAAAGGTAGTGTCTAAAACTAATATTAATCAATCTATTGATTTGCCAGTTTTCTTCCCCAGCTTTGCCAGTAGAGGTGAATACATTCTCCACTTAGACATCCACAGGCAACTTTGTTTTTACCTACACAGGACTGAGAGTTTCAGGGAGTCAGATCAGTTATTTGTCTCTTTTTCTGACATTAAACTAGAGAAGCCTGTTACCAGATTAACCTCGTCCAAATGGTTGACTGACTGCATTTCGTTTATTTGTAATAAATTAGGCATGACCTTACCAAAACCTTTACGTGCTTATTCAGCCAGAGCCATGCCTATACATCCTCATTTTTTCAGTACAGAGCTTCCATGAATGACATTTGTGCAGCAGCAACTTTGGCTTTTTCCCACACCTTTGAGACTCATTACAAGCTGGACCTAATCTCAAGACGTATGGCATCATTTGGCTCAGTGGTGTTCAAGAATATTCTTTCTTGAGTACACCCAGAATTTTAGGTAGCTGGGGGGACTGTCCCAAAGATTAAGGATAGAATGAAAATTAACAACATCAGATAAAGAAGTTGCGTACTCACCATTGCATTCCATCTGTGTTGTCCATTTTCATTCTTTCTCAACACCCTACCTACCATCCCCCCTACCCTGGATCTCCTGGAAGAGCCAGTGTTACTTTTAAATTGGCCACTTCCTAGCCTTACAGCTCCAGATATAGTCTCCTATGCTTATATCTGCATACTCCTTTCTTATCATTTTTTTTTTGTAGCAAACAAGATCTGAGGTACTTGAGGGAGGTGTGTTGTGGGTAAGGCAGTTGCTCAAGAGCTTTTGTGATTACCACGAGCTTTCAGACAGCCGAGTTGGATCCGAGGATCAGATCCGAACTCAAATGTTGAAGAATGAAAATGGACAACACAGATGGAATGTTATGGTGAGTACATAACAACTTTGTTTAGTTCCTAGCTCCATCCTCAGTTCACGGGTAATTGACCTTAATTGACCTATTTTAATTTCTGTGTGACTTGCATGAGACCCAGCTGTGATCTCTTACTTTAAATATACAATTGAAAGTAGAATACAAGAAAATGAACCAGAAGTGCAGTGAAGCAAGAAAGCAAAAAAACTTAAATTTCTCTCACAGCAATCTGTGGCAGAGTCTCTGTGAGCTTTTCCAGTAAAGATATAGATGTCAACTCTAGAAATAAATAAATTTACTATATCTAATTTAATTTATTATAGCAATATTTTTGTTATAGAAGTATATTTATCTCCGTAAGGTTGATATTTTCAGTCTTGAAATGAACAGTGAAACATATATGTTAGAACATTTTAATTTTAACTGATGAAGGTTTTCCCATGTTGCATTATCTCTTGTTAATTTATTTATGTAAAATAATGATTTTATCTGTGAGTTATGTTGTTTCTAAGATGCTCAAAGTATTACCGACTTCTTTATATTTTCCCATGCCAGATCATTTTGACTTTTTGGTGCACGCTGAATAGGGTTAAACTTTTCTGAACTTAGCAAATGAAGAATCCGCCCCCAAGCACGTCATAACTTTTCCACCATTCTTTTTAAAAGATATTACTTTATCTGATAATATCTTTTAACAATTTTCAAAGGGGCCACAACCAAGACGGTACAGAAAAGTTCCTGTATTAATAGTGTAGAAGTGTAACGGCAATAGATTTTAGTCTGGTAAGTGCCTTATTTTAAGTTCCTGCTCTTTGTATTCTCAGGCATTCCACATGGTTTATTTTATTTTCTGTGGGCTGGATTCAGTAACAGCTACACTAAGTGCAGCTATCGAGCAGGCTGCTCACTCTGCACATGATAGCTCTCTATTTTGTATTTCTTAAATGGCTTTGCACTTAGTGTAGAACCACAACACAAAAGTAAATGGCAGAATAGGCTAATAATAGCAAGTAGCTGAGTTAAATGCTAACCAACCAATCCGACATGGTGGAGCTATTCTGGAAGCTATAAAGCAATTGTGTACACTCAGTGTAGTCATTTGCCCTGTAATCCAAAACTGTTTGGATTACAGCCACAATTACACTTGGGGAAAAAAAAGGTGTTGGCAGTAGTTGCTGCCATCATTAACCTGTGTGTGCAACAGGCTTTAATTCAAGGTGCTGCTACTGCCGCTGCCATAGATCCTGTTTGACTTATGGACTTCATGACACAGAAACTGAAGAGAGTTACCAGGTGCACAGGAAAGCACTAAAAGAAATATGCAGCCTCTGCTGCCCTCACCTGAGGCTGCAGGTAAATCATGGAGAACCCATCCCAGTGGGAAAAAAAGTATATGTAACATTACATACATTGGCTACAAGTACATTTAAGAGACCTACAGGGGGTAAATTAGGGATGTTGCAGGCTTTTGCTTCCAGAATATTACATCAGATACAGATACAGATTTGCTGTATCCAGGATTGTATGTAAGCTTCAGAGCCCCCCAAGCCTTTCTGTGTTGGAGGGAAGCCTTCTAGCTTATCGGTGGGAGTGGTAATGTCCAAGTAGTCTAATGCAAGAAGAATGGTTTCTGGCCCAGAAGTTGTAGTTTATTGGCTGTTTGAGCAGTTTTTCCATCTCTTTCAACTTTCTGGTTTAAAAGCCCACATTTGCGCTTGTTTCCTGCCTTTCCTGTAACTAGTCTAGTCCAGATACAGATTTGCTGTATCCAGGACTGTTTGTAAGCTTCTGAGCGGTGCCAAAAAGTCTGCACTTCAATTTTTCCCTTAGATTATTTATGTATTTATTTATTCCAGTTTGATTACTGGGGAGGTCCACTGGGCTTGGGGGCCCGTTTTCAGTGGAGGCCCGGGGAGAAAAGCTCCACAGAACAAAGTTTATTGACATGAAAATTTCAAAGATAGTTTACAATACAAACAACAAAGACAATTTCAATTTTGTTCAGGAGAAAAAAAAATCTGCTAGTTCTATCCTCTCCTGCACTTTTAACTAGCTTATTAGTTTAGCACTTTACCAGACATCTTGTAGCAGTTATTGTAGCACACAAAAGAGCTACCAGCACTAAACATTCTACAAGAAAACAGCTCCAGTACTTATTATTAATACCCACCGCTCCAGGCATGTTTAAAGGTGAGTTCCCTGTGCTTTCTCCTATTAATCTGGTGAACTTGGGCATCCTGAGGCAGTGTAGCAACTGCCTCATGTACTCTGACAACCCTCTCCTCTTACCTCCCAACACTCAGACTTGCGAGAGATCCACTTCTATATCCAAATTGGAAGCCACACACTCTGCAGCCAAGACCGGAACAGCGGGCCAAGAAGAGAAGGTCAACACTGGCACCACACCACATAGAACATATAGCCCTCCAGAACACACACCAGCGCTGCTTTCACATAAAAAAACAAACCACACACCCACCTTCATCGAGGCGCTCAATAAAAATCTTCTCAAACACAGAGACCTCCAAGGAAGAAACGCACTCGACCACCACAACACAACACTAATCATGAGACACACAACTCTACTAAACAGTGTGCCACTCAACCAAAGCCCCTAAGGCAAAACAGCATGCCCAACACACTAGTCATAGGTGACTCGATAGTGAGGCACACTGATGTCCCACTCACTAGGCTGAATAAGGAGAAAGTAACAGTCACCTGCCTGACAGGTGCCAGGATCTGCCACATAACGCATGCACTCAGGTCCCTCAACAACAGGTACAAATATGACTCTTTTTGTACATGGGTGTGAATGACCTGAGATGTATCTCCCTGGACTACGTGAAAAGAGACATGGAGGAGCTCTCGGATTATGTACCCGCTTGTATGACCCTAGCCTTGAGCAGCATCCTACCATCACCCAGAATGATACCACAGTACCAGCAGAAAATGATTGATTTCAACAATTGGCTAAGTTTCTGGTGTCATTCTAAGGGGATCCAGTATCTATCTGCCTGGGATGACATGATTGACCGACCTCGATGCTTTGTCAGAGATGGCCTGCATCTGTATCCCCTGAGTTTCCGGATACTGGCCAAGGCCCTTCCGACCCATATAGTGCCTTTTTTAGGCGTTGTTCCAAAGACCAAATTACCACCATAACAGCTACAAACAAATGCAATCTGAGGGTCATGCTGCTCAGTGCTAGAGGTCTAAATCTCAAAGTGCACTCGCTCGAAGCACTCCTTAAAATGGAGGGCATCGACATTTATTGATGTAACAGAGACCTTGTTCAAAGCAGCAGAAAGCACCCCTGCACTACCAGGCTGTAACTCATTCCACACCTTTCGGCCCCAGAACTTGGACCGAAGCTCCAAAGGCTGTGGTGTTTCCATATTCATAAAGGATGCGCACACCTCCAGACTGGTAGCCCAACGTAATGCATCAGAGATACTTCAGGTGCAGCTAACATTGGGTAAGATAGTGATTCAGGTCGTTGCCTGCTACAGGTCCCCAACCATGTCTCAAGACTCACACTCCACATTCCTAAGCACCCTAGAGAATATTAGGGTCCAACCTAACACTCTCATACTGTATAACTTCAACTACCCCTCCATTAACTGGGAAAACTACTCGTCTACCAATACAATTCCCCAACTTTTCCTAGAATTCATTAATTCCAATGCCCTGGACCAGCTCGTTCTTACTCCCACTAGGGGTGGCAACATCCTTGACCTGGTCATTACCAACATGGGCGACCATTGCTCTACACCAATAGTCAACTCCTCCCTAGTTAAATCCGACTACAAACTAATCACCTTGGAAATCCAAACCCCTCCCCTCCGCAAAGGCAACCACCATGAAAAACTTCTCCAAAACTAACTTTGGGCTCCTAAAAACAGAAGTGACTAACTTCACGTTACCCATGCAAATGAAGAATAGTTGCATGACCGGTGAATCATACACCTATGCACTGTACGAACATGTACACAAATGCATGGATTTCGCCATACCCAATAGAACCAAGACGCTCTCCTCCAAAAAAGGAAGCCAATCTGGTAGTCCCCTGTGATAAACAAACCCTACAACAGAAGGAGGAAACTGATGTGAAATAAGGTGAAGTCCCAAGATGGGAAAAGCTGCCTTATCAACCTCAACAAAAAGTTGAGATCCCTCATCAAATCCTCTAAAGCTAGCTATGAAAACAGAATTGCAGCAGATAGTAAAGACAACCATAAGGCCTTCTATAGTTATGTAAAGAATCTCCACGGCAATACCCAGATTTGCTCTGAGCTACTGCACAATGGTACCTCCTATACCAAGCCAACAGATACTGCCAATGTACTGGACAACAGATTCAATGCTAACTTTACCCCTCTACCCCCTACCAAAGGACCAATCACAATACCAGTAGATTGCCAGGCACCCAGTGTTACTGCTGCACAGGTTAAAACAGCACTTTCCAAGGCCAAGAATACAGCTTCTATGGGACCTGACCATATCCCTGGCTGTGTTCCACATGAACTACAGAGTGAACTGGCACCACACCTGTATGCCTTGTTTAGTCACAGCCTCACTTCAGGCTTTGTCCCCACCGAATGGCGCACTGCTAAAGTCATCCCTCTCCACAAAGGAGGAGCGACTACAGACCCTGGGAACTGTCCCATTAGCCTGATAAGTCTGATATGCAAAGCTATGGAACACATCATCATGGACCTAATAAACAAGGATATAGGGAATCTCCAAACTCTGGATCCCACACAGTTTGGTTTTGTGAAGGGGTAGATCATGCCTGCTCAACCTGGTGACTTTGAGTCAGTCACCAGAGCTGTGGATGAAGGCAAGGTGGTTCATACAGCCTACCTCGATCTGGCCAAGGCCTTTGATACCATTCAAACTCTGTAAGCTAGGCATCAAGCCCTATATCACTAGGTGGGTTACAAACTGGCTCACAGAGCCCACAGTGTGAAAGTAGCTGACTCCAAGTCAGACTGCCGACCTCTCACAAGTGGAGTCCCACAGGGTTCGGTCCTGGGTCCTCTCCTGTTTGGTATCTATTTCTCTGAAGTCCAGGCCAACACGAAGGGACTCTGGCTGACAACGTTTGCAGATGATTGCAAGTTGGGAGCTTTTATTAACTCCCCAAGTGTTATTGACATCCTACAGAAAGGCCTCACTGAGACCAACGACTGGTGTCAGAACCATGGCCTTAAGCTCAGTGCCAAAAAATGTGTCATTACCCCCTTTGGGAAAAACCTGGAATTACCACATCGATGGTAGTCCACTGAACGCAGAAGGAGTTATAAGAGATCTGGGAGCACAGGTTGACAGCAACCTCTCTTTTGACCACCACATTGCCACTGTGGTAGAAAGTCCTTCTGTGTGGCACATCACATTATTAAGGGTTTTGCATCCAGGAAGAAAGAGGTCATTGTCTCCATCTACTCTTCCCTCATTAGGCCAGTCATAGAGTATAATGCCCCATTTGGCATGTATTTCACTAGACACCCGCAACAACTGGAGAGGCCACAAAAGTACCTCACAAAGAGGATCCTAGGCCTTGAACACTTGTCCTATATGGACAGACTCAGAAAACTCCAACTATTCCCTGTCTCATATCACCTACTTAGAGGCAGTCTCTGATTGACTTACAAGTCCATGTCTGACCCAGCTTTGTTAGAAAAGCTACATCTAAAGAAATCCCAATCCCTCTGCACCACACGCTCCAGAGACCTCAACCTCATTACCATAGTCAATGGAACAAGCTATAGGGACAGGTTCATAACCCAGAGACTGCCCATGCTATGGAATAGACTTTCCATACATGTCAGAGCACCTCACTGGCCCTCTTTGAAAGAAATCTTGATGAGTGGATGGGAAATAGAAAATTCACCCCAGGGATCACTCCAGTGGCTCTACTCGACAGAAGCATTGGGAACTAAGGTCAGGTGTCACAATGCCAGGGTAATCCTATGGGCTAGGCTTGTAAAGGCTTCAGCTTTTAGCCTAGTACACACCTATGAACCTATCAGTTTCAAAATGCAATGCTGCAACATGCAAGGGAAGATCCCCATTGGGGTTTTTGCTCTTATCTTTTTGATTGTTTGCTTGTGGGGTTACATGTCATACATAGAAGGAAAATGCCAGTGCAGGAGACTGATTCCCCATAAAGACCAGCATAGCCAGTGCCTGTTTTGTCATGACATTTCCCACAACCATATTTCCTGGTTTATTTGTCAGGCTTTCATCCCAAAGACACTCTTTAGTCAGCTTTCTTCTTTGGCCCTGTATTTAGAGAACCAACGTCTTAAAGTTTTAGAGACACTATGGAAGGAACTTCCTGCTCTAAGGGTGAGCAGTCCATGAAGAAGAAGATCAAGAAGTCTAGGTCAAATTCTTCCGCTGTACTGCCTCCACTGGAAGTCTGTCCTGAGGCTGGTGAAAGCCTGGAGGATCACCCAGCTTCTCTGTTGGATTCCTCTGCTGTGACTGCTTCAGAGGCCAGCATGAATCCAACCTCCTGCATGCCCCTGGAGAGTTTGCAGATGTCCACTATGGATGTTCAGGGAGAACAGTGGCTGATTATTGCTGAAAGGCTAGGGGTGTTACTCAAGCTATGTTTAGAGAGGAAGCTCTGACCTATGATTGTAGAATGTTGTCCAACATCTGAATATTCTCCTGTCCCTAGGTTTCAAAGAAATTATCCTAATAAGCCACCCTTCATACGTAGGCAGTGTCACCTTCCTCCTAAGGGTAAGAAAGGGTATAAAAAAAAAGCACCTCCCGCTAAAGCTACTCAGACACCTGTAACCCAGAAATCTCCATTCCCTGATAAACCAGATGCTGTCTGTGTTCTTCTCAGCCACATTCCTCTTTCTCTTTCTCTTTCCCTTGCAATTTGGGTAAAGATTATTCAGGATTCAAGGGTCCTTTCCATTATCTGCCTAGGTTATTCTATGATCTGGAAATCTCTTCCCCCTTTCAGGTGCATTCCTCAGCCCTCTCAGGAATCGTTGGCTTTGTTTTCAGGGGTGCTTAAGGAATTTTTGACCTGGGGAACTATTCAGGAGATTCCAGATGTTCTTCGTGTTTCACTGTTGCAGTCATTACATTTGGGTAATCTGCTGGCAGGTTGCCCTCAGTCGGCCTGATTAACAAAGTCTTGGGTCCTGCATCGGTTGCTGTCCCTTCTTCCATGATGTCAGGTCGTCAAGGGTATAAAACATGCAGCCGACACCATTTCATCAGTCTTTCTTGCCGTGCGGTGCCCAAAGCAGAAGCAGTTTGCAAGTGCCGGTCGGCCAACTCCTGAAATTTTTGTTTTCGAGTTTCAGAACCGAAGTCTTCAACTTAAAGCTAAGTACCCCGTTGGGGAAACTTTTTCTTGCTCCTTACCGATGTCAGTAAAAGTTAATAATTGCATTACTTGTGGAAAGCAAATACCTCACAAAGATTTTCATTCGTACTGCATTCCTTGCCTAGGCCCTGACCACGACTTAACTTGCTGTTGGTTTTGTGCTTTATTTAATCCGCGCACTATCCATCGTCGGTACATTTTTGCCTCTAAATATTTTGGTTCTCTGTTTAATTACCCAGAAATGTCGTCGGTTAGCCAACCGACTACCGTGATTCCGAAAAAATGCAAAGATAAAGACAGAGACAGGCCGCTGAGGTCCAAAACTGCCGACAACGCTTCTCCTAAGCCAGTCGCCAGTTCGCCGGTACTCAGTGATGCGCTTTCGCAGCCCCTGATACCCGCTACTTCTGATTCGCAGGCCTATACTGAGACTCATTCGGAGTCCGGTGTGCCACGAGATGCTTCACCTATGGAACCCGTGGATGTCTCTACCTTGGATGGGTTCGGAGCCGTGGCACCGGCTTCTGAGGGTGTTTTCAGGCCCACAGACTTGCATATTAAATCAACACCGCATTCATTACTAAGGCCTAAATCTCGATTCATGTCTAAAAAACTGATGCCCAGGCCACATGTTCAGGCCCCTATGCCTAAAAAACAAATGATAAAAATGGCTGAAGATCTAATTACTCTAATCAGGGGTAGTCAACTCCCCCCATCTAAGAGGCCTAGGGGTGAGCTTGATTATGAATCTTCTGATCAGGATTCTGTTTCTTCTGACTCTTCTAATGTTCTGGATTTGTCCATACCTACTTATGAGGATTCTGATGCAGAGGATTCCATTCCCTCTGCTTCCCCTCCTGAGGATTTTTCTTTTGAGGAAACTTTACATACTTTAAGGGAGCATTTCCACTGGGAAGGCCAGGAATTTTCTGATTCAAAAAAGAGGCTTGGAGATTTCCTTCTACTTCAGCATAGGCCTTTGGCTATACCTCCTGTACTAGACATTGTTGATGTGTTCTCGGAATCCAGTTTGGCCCCTGATTCCCTGCCTCCGGCTCCTAGTAAACCCGACAGATACTACAGGGTTCCGGAGTCCCACAAGTTCCTTTTCAAAAATCCTGTTGCAGATCCAGAAACCATTTCTCAGGGACACAAGGGCATTAAGGCTTCTACTGATAAAAATCCTACCCCTTCTGATAGAGACTCCAGGGTGCTGGATAGATGGGGTAAAAAGGTTTATACTTCTGCAACCTTGGCAATCCTAGGTTTATAGGTAGGTACTAAGCACATCTAGATCAAGAGAGGTTGTTATGCCCCTCTACTCATCGCTCATCAGGCCCATAATAGAGTACAATGCCCCATTTGGGATGTACGTTACACGACACCTGCAACAGCTGGAAAGACCACAGAAGTACATCACCAAGAGGATCGTGGGCCTCAAACAGATGCCCTATGCAGCTTGATTAAAGAAACTCCAAGTCTACTTGGTTGCTTACCGCCTACTCAGAGGTGATGTCTGCCTGACGTACAAGGCCATGTCTAACCCCGAATTAATGGACATGCTCCACCTCAAGAAAACCAAATCTCTTAGAGCCACACGCTCTAGGGATATAAACCTTGGCACAACAATAAATAGGACATGCTAGAGGAATAGATTCCTGTCCCAGAGACTTCCCTCGCTCTGGAATAGAATCCCAGTCTATGTTAGGCAAAGCCCCTCACTGACTCTCTTCAAGAGAAATCTTGACGAGTGGATGGGAAATCGTAAATTTGCCCCTGGGACCACTTCAGTGGCCCTGATGGACAGAGGCTCAGGAAACTAATCTAAAAGGGAGGTGAAAGCCAACGCATTCTGGCTAGGCTTATAAATGCCCTTGGGCAGGTAGCCTAGTATCTATCTATGAACCTATGAAGCTATTGGCCCTAGGGCCTATATAAGCCTAGCCAAACGGTACCCTGGCTTTTGCCACCCAAGAAAATTATTTTCCTGTGCCCCTGTCAAGTAGAGCCATATAAGTGATCCCCAGGGTGAATTTCCTATCTCCCATCCAGTCATCAAGATTTTTCTTGAAGAGTGCTAATGAGGAGCTTTGTTTGATATAGATATGTAGTTTGTTCCAGAGTATGGGAAGTCTCTGAGACAGGAATCTATCCCTCCAGCATGTTCTGTTTATTGTGGTGACAAGGTTTAGGTCCCTAGAGCGTTTAGCTCGGAGGGATTGGGATTTCTTTACGTGGAGCATGTCCAACAGCTCTAGGTTTGACATAACTTTGTATGTTAGGCAGAGATCGCCTCTGAGTAGGCGATATGCGACAGAGTAAAGCTGGAGTTTTTTGAGATGGTCTGCGTAGGGCATCTGTTTGAGACCGGTAATCCTCTTTGTGAGGTATTTCTGTGGCCTTTCCAGTTGTTGTAGATGTCTTGTGAGGTACATACCAAAAGGGGCGTTGTACTCTATAATGGGTCTAATGAGTGATGGGTAGACGGGAACAATGACCTCTTTTTTCCTGGATGAGAAACCTTTTGTGATGGTGTGCCACGTAGAAGGATTTCCTGACAACTGTGACAATGTGATTTTCAAAGTAGAGACTACTGTCCACCTGTGTCCCAAGGTCTCATCACACTTTCGGTGTTAAGTAGGCTACCGCCTATGTGGTAGTTCATGTGTACAGAGTTTTTACCAAAAGGGATGACAATGCACTTTTTGGCATTGAGCTTGAGGCCATGGCTTTGACACCAGTCATCTGTCTCAGTGAGGCCCTTTTGTATGATGTCTACATTGTTAGGAGATTTGATTATGGCTCCTAGTTTGCAGTCCTCTGCGAACTTTGTTAGCTAAAGACCTTCTATGTTAGCCTGTACTTCAGAGAAGTAGATACCAAACAGGAGAGGACCTAGGACTGAACCCTCTGGTACTCCACTTGTCACTGGTCTGAAGTTGGATTTAGAGTCTGCTACTTTCACAGTGTGGGTTCGGTCAGTGAGCCAGTTAGCAACCCATCTTGTGACATAGGGATTTATACCTAGTTTAGTGAGTTTGTCTATAATTCCAGAGTGGGGGATGGTGTTGAAAGCCTTGGCGAGATCTAGATAGGCTGTGTGTACCACCTTACCCTCATCTACAGCTTTGGTGACCGCTTCAAAGAAGTCTATCAGATTTAGGAGACATGATATGCCTTTTACAAACCCGAACTGGGTAGGGTCCAGAGTTTGGAGATTACCAATGTCATTGTTTATAAGTTCCATGATGATGTGCTCCATAGCCTTGCAGACCAGGCTCGTCAGGCTAATGGGGCGGTAGTTCTCGGGGTCCGTGGTGGCTCCCCCTTTGTGCAGTGGGATAACTATTGCTGTGCGCCATTCAGTGGGCACAAAGCCTGAGGTGAGGCTATGATTAAACATGGTACTTAGGTGGGGTGCCAGTTCGTTCTGTAGTTCATGTAGAAGGCAGCTTGGCATGTTGTCAGGTCCCATGAGTGCTGTGCTCTTGGTTTTGGAGAGTGTGTTTTTTACCTGTGCAGCCGTGATTACAGGTACTTTGTATTCTTCCGGTATAGAGATGGGCCCTTTAGGGGATGAGAGAGGGGTAAAGTTAGCACTGAACCTATCTGCCAGGATGTTGGCAATATCAATTGGTTCTGTATATTTAGTGCCATTGTGCTGTAACTCAGAGCAGATCTGAGTGTTGCCATTGAGATTCTAGACATAGCTATAGAATGCTTTGTGGTTGTCTTTAGAATCAGTGGCGATTTTGTTTTCGTAACTAGCTTTGGAGGATTTTATGAGTGATCTCAGCTTCTTACTGAGGCTGACCACGGAGTTCCTCCAATCATTTGATTTTACTCTTTATTTGCAACAGTTTCTTTCTTCTGTTGTAGAGTTTGTTTATAGCAGGGGACCACCAGATTGGCTTCCTTTTTTTTGGAGGATAGCATCTTGGTTCTGTTAGGGATTGCACGATCCATGCACTCGTGTAAGTGCTTATAAAGTGCAATTGTATAGGATTCAGCAGTCGTATCTGTACTGTCCTTCAGCATGGGTGTCGTGAAGTTTGCCACTTCTGTCTTAAGAAGCGTGAAGTTGGCTTTGGAGAAATTTTTTATGGTGGTTTCCCTAATGGGGAGTGGGGCTGGGATGTGGATGTCTAGGGTGATTTGCTTGTGGTGGGATCTGACCAACGAGGAATTGACCTCTGGTGTGGATCACCGGTTGCCCATGTTGGTAATCACCAGGTCTAGGATATTGCTGCCCCTGGTGGGGGTGTGGATAAGTTGATCCAAGGCATTAGAATTTATGAATTCCAGAAAACATTGAGCACAAGAGATGGTACATGAGTAGTTTTCCCAGTTAATGGTGGGGTAGTTGAAATCGCCCATTATTAGGGTGTTAGGTTGTACCCTAATATTTTCCAGTGTATCAAGAAATGAGGAGTGGGAATCCTGGGGCATGGTGGGGGATCTGTAGCAAGCTACAATTTGCATTGCGGTGTTGCCCAGAGTTAGTTGCACTTGGATAATCTCAGATGTATTATGCTGAGCAACTAGCCTGGAGGTGTGGATATCCTTAATGAATATTGACATGCCTCCGCCTTTAGTGCTTCGGTCCAAGTTAGGTGGCCGAAAGGTATGGTATGAATTATAGTCCGGTAATGCAGGGGTGCTCATATTAGAGCTTTAAACTGCCAATTTCATATGTTAAAATATCAACAACATATTATTGGACTGCTTAAACAGAAAATGGTGTTGATTCCTGACTATGTGGAAAATAAAGATTTACAGGATTTAATGCATTCTGCTGAACAAGTTGGAAAACATACTTTGAAATGTGGTTTTGATTCTTTAGAGGCCTCCTGCAGGGCTGCTGTTACTGAGTCTGTGCTTAAAAGGCATGTTTGGCTTAAGGAGCAATATTTGCCTAATCATGTTAAAGCTAAATTTTGGATGCTCCTTTAAATCAGGACCACCTGTTTGGCAATAAGGCTGAAGAAGTTCTAAAAAAAGATGGAAGATGAAGCTAAATCTATATAAACTGTTAAAGATTTCTTACAAGTACAACCTCCAAGATTTAGTAGGCACTGGCCTGCTAAGAATTGGTCCTTTCGAGCCCCTTCCAGATCCTCTCAAACCAAACCCAGACACAGCAAAAACCCCAGGTTTCAGTCCCAGGGGACTCTCAGAACTAAGCAGTGGGGGGCCTCCACTTCCAAATCTGGAAATAACAAGACACCCCCCTATAGTAAACAGTCTCAATGACTTCCTTTTAAAATTACCAAGCACTTATCTTTTAACTGCCCCTTTGGGGGGAAAGATTGCTCTTCATGCAAAGAACTGGGAACTCATAACCCAAGACAAATGCGTTTTAAATATAGTGTCCCAGGGATACAGATTTCATTTCCACACGTTGCCAACACCAAACGGGTGGCCAGACCTGCCCCCAAATCAGTGGGCAGAGGCTCAAAAACAAGTACTTTCCCTCTTAAGCATGGGGGCAATTCAACTGGTACCAGAAGAGGAAAAGGGACAAGGTTTCTATTGCCAGTTTTTTTCTGGTACCCAGAAAAGACAAATCATGGCATTCAATCCTGGACCTGTCTACTCTAAACACCTTTCTGGAGATTCCAAAATTCAAGATGCTGACTCTTCATCAGTTACTTCCTATGCTAGGCAAAGATGCCTGGTTGGCAACTCTAGATTTAAAAGAAGCATACCTGCACATTCCAATCAGGGAATCTTGCAGAAAATACCTACGCTTCAAAGCAGGCTACTTGCATTATCAGTTCTCTGCACTGCCCTTTGGCTTGTCTACTGCGCCCAGGGTATTCACAAAGTGCCTGGCTCCAGTTATTGCATTTTGCAGGCAAAGAAATATTCAAATATACGCATACCTGGATGATTGTCTAATTCAGGCAGAAAACCAGGGCATACTTCTAAATCATCTATCGTTTGTAAAAAGGGTTCTAACTTGTCTGGGGTACATCATAAACGAAAAGAAATCACAACTGGTACCCTGTCAACAGATTACATTCCTGGGTGCAAGCTTGAATACAACTGCCCATATGGCTTTCATCACGCCACAGAAGCAAATTCATTTGGTAACTTAATTCAAACAAGTGGCCACAAAATCCCTGCTATCTGCAAGACACATACTGCAAGCCTTGGGGTTCATGGCCTCTTGCATTTTTTTAATTCCATACGCAAGACTGCATATGAGGAAACTACAGTGGTATCTAAAAAGTCTATGGAGTCAGCATTGTCACAGCCTGGAAACAATGATTCCTATCATACCATGCCTACACCTAGAGTTACTATGGTGGGCAGAAGCCTGCCACCAAAACAAGGGACTGCCATTCACACTACCCCCTGCCGGTCAAACCCTAACTACAGATGCATCAGACTATGCTTGGGGGGCTCACCTGGCAGGGAAGTGCATTCAGGGCAAATGGAATCCAAATCAAATGCACCTACATATCAATCAAAAAGAAATGTTAGCTGTACAGAATGCTCTGACAGCCTTCAAGGACTACATTCTTCCAGGACAACTAATGGTAAAGACAGACAACACCATGCTTATGTGGTACACAAACAAGCAGGGGGGGTACACATTCCTACCCCCCCCCCTCTGCAGACTAGCCATGGCATTGTGGAACACAGCCTTGAGCTACCAAGTGCATCTACAAGCTCAATTCCTGCCAGGAAAATTGAATACACTGGCAGATGGACTAAGCAGAAACCTCATGGAAACTGGAACCACGGATTTTCAACATGTTGACAAATGAATGGGGGACCCCAGACATAGATCTATTTGCTTCCCCCCAGAACTACCAGTTGGACAAGATGTTCTTCATCTCACATTGCTGCAGTCATAACCTGTGGGTAGTCCGCTGTCCTCGGTCGGCCCGAATACCAAAGTGTTAGGCTGGCGTCGGTCATGGTCGCTCAGATCTGACGTCAGTACGCCATGGTATTAAAGCGCATGACCGACGTCATATCCTCAGTCTTTCTTGCCGCATGGTCCGAAGCAGAAGCAGCGTTTGCAAGTGCCGTTCGGCGTTCTGAAATTTTCGTATTCTGAGTTTCAGACCGAAAACCAAGTTGGCTAAGTACCCGTTGGGAATATTTTTGTTTTTTCTTGCCTCAGTTAATTCCGGATGTCAGAAAAAGTGAATAATTGTATTTCTTGTGGGAAACAGATACCTCATAGGGATTACCACTCTCTGTATTCCTTGTTTGGGGCCTGAGCACGACGTAGTCGGGTGTCGCTTTTGTGCTAGATTTAATAAGTGCACCATTAAACGTAGGTTAGATTGCGCTAGGCTTGTCTTCGGTAAGCGGTGTAATTACAATATGCCGTCGGATCCTCTGACGCGCTACCGCTAAGAAGCGCAAGGAAAAATCGTTAAAGTCCAAGCAGGATGAGTCGTCCGTTCGGACGCCGGTTCTTTAGAAACTACGGTGGAATCTGTGGATCCAGCCGAGGTTTCAGCTGAGTCTCAGGGGGAGCCGTTAATTTTGCAAGATGTGGCCTCTCAGGAGTCGGGTCAGGCTGAGGGGGCCTCTCAGGTTGCTGTACTCCCTTCTTTGCATAAGGTGGTTAGGCCTTCCCCTTCTGTCTCTAAGGTACCTTCCAAGGTCAGGCCTGGTTTGTCTTCCTCTGGTGTCAGTCCTAGTTCTGCAGGTTCTGTACCTAAAAAACACATGCTAAAATGGCAGAAGATTTGATTTCCTTAATCAGGGGTTCTATGCCCCCTCCAGATAAGAGGCCTAGGGTGGAGCCAGAGGTGGAAGGTTTGGAACATTCTTCAGATTACTCAGTCTTCGGCTGAAGACATTCAGGATTTTCCTCCTTATTCTGATTCAGACGCAGAGGATTCCAGTCCTTCTGCTTCTCCTCCAGAGGATTTTTCTTTTTCAGAAACCCTGCATTCTGTGAGGGAGCATTTTAAATGGGAAGGTCAGGATTTCTCAGATTCCCGAAAGAGGCTTAGGGAATTTTTGTTTTTACCACAACATCGGCCCTTGGCTATACCTCCTGTTTTGGATGTTGTTCAGGATGTTTTCTCTGAGGCTTCCCTTAATCCAGACTCTTTGCCTCCTGCACCGGTTAAACCAGATAGGTATTACAGAGTGCCAGAGGCTCATAAATATCTGTATAAGAGCCCAAGGGCTGACCCAGAAACTATTAGCCAGGGACCTAAGGGTGTCAGGGCTTCTGTTGTAAAGAATCCAGTTCCTATGGATAAAGATTCTAGAGCTTTGGATAGGTGGGGTAAAAAAGTGTATACCTCTTCCACTCTAGCAATGAGGGCTTTGAATTGCCAGTTTCATATGTTGAAGTACCAGAATTTTCTCCTTACTCAGTTAAAATCTAAGGTAGATGCTTTGGCAGAGGGCATAGAGTGTAAGGAATTACAGGATTTGGTTCATGCCTCTGATCAGGTGGGTAAGCATTCTTTGCAGTGTGGTTTCGATGCTTTGCAGGCTTCTTCCAGGGTGGCTGCCACTGGATCAGTTATTCGTAGGCACGCCTGGCTTAAGGATCAGAACTTGTCAGAGCATGTTAAAGCTCGAATTTTGGATGCTCCTCTGCAGTCTGAAGTTTTGTTTGGTTCTCCTGTGGAGTCAGTCTTAAAGAAAATGGAAGACAAAGCTAAGTCTATGCAGAGTGTTAAGGATTTTTTGCAGGTGCAGCCCCTTAAGTTTAGCAGAAATTGGCCTACTAAGGGATGGGCTTACCCTTCTTCTGATTTACAGTCTAGGGGCAGATCTAGACGTGGTAGGGGCAGAGCTCAGGGTTCTTTCAGGCCTAGAACGTGGAGTTCCCCTGCACAATCTACAGGTGAGGGCAGGGGCCAGTCCTTGCGTAAACAGACCCAATGACCTGCATCTTCAGCTGCCAGATCCTTCCTGTCTGGCAGCTCCTCTGGGAGGAAAGTTGGCACTCTTCAGGCAAAACTGGCTTTTAGTCACCCAGGACAAATGGGTGTTGGACATTATAGACCGAGGCTACAAGCTTTATTTCCACACATTGCCTCCTTTCAAAGGCATGCCAGACGTTCCTCCTCAGCAAAGGGTGGAGGCTCACAAACAGATTTCTTTACTTCTTCAAATGGGGGCTATACAGCAGGTCCCTCTGTCAGAAGTGGGCCTGGGATTTTATTCTCGCCTGTTTCTTGTACCAAAGAAAGGAAACACTTGGAGGCCAATTTTGGATTTATCTATCCTCAACACATACCTGGACATTCCAAAATTCAAAATGTTGACTTTGCAACAACTTCTGCCTGTGTTGGGCAAAGATCACTGGATGGTAACTCTGGATCTCAAAGAGGCTTATCTTCATATTCCTATCAGGCCCAGTTGCAGGAGATTCCTGCGTTTTTGGGCTGGGACTTTACATTATCAGTTCTCTGCATTGCCCTTTGGCTTATCTACTGCGCCCAGGGTGTTCACAAAGGCTCTGGCTCCGGTGATAGCCTTCTTAAGGTTAAGAGGAATACAAATTTATCCTTATTTGGACGACTGCCTGATTCTTGCTCAAGACAAAAACAAGCTACTTCACCATCTACAGTATGTTATGGCAGTGTTAAGGTGCCTAGGGTATTCTGTGAACGAAACAAAGTCCAGTCTAGTACCCTCTCAGGAAATGTGCTTTCTGGGTGTGAGACTGAATACAGCCTCCCAGATGGCTTTTTTGACCCCGGACAAGCAAAGAAATCTTACACTTTACTTCCAACAATTGTCTCTACGGTCCAGGCTGACTGCAAGGACAGTCCTTCAAGCCTTGGGGTTCATGGCATCTTGTATTCTGGTGCTTCCCAATGCCAAACTGCATATGAGGAAGCTACAATGGTATCTCAAAAGTGTATGGACGCAACACTGCCACGATCTGGACACTGTCATTCAGATAATACCTTGCATTCAAAAGGAATTTTTGTGGTGGGCTCAGGAATGTCACCTAAACAAGGGACTCTCTGTGACCCGACCAGAGGCGAGTCAGATCTTAACGACAGATGCCTCAGACAAGGCTTGGGGAGCACATCTCAATGGAAAATGGGTTCAAGACACGTGGCCTGCCAGACTTCAACATTTACATATCAACTTGAAGGAGATGTTAGCAGTCCAATTTGCATTGATGGCTTTCAAGGATCTACTTCACCCAGGACAAGTGTTGATTCAAACAGACAACACAACTGTCATGTGGTACATCAACAAGCAAGGGGGAACCCTTTCGTACCCTCTTTGCAGGCAAGCTATGATTTTGTGGGAGACTGCTCTCAGTTTGCACCTCACTCTTCAGGCAAGGTTTCTGCCAGGAGCACAGAACTCCTTAGCAGATGTTTTGAGCAGACAGATGGTGGATCCCCACGAGTGGAAGTTGGATCCTCATGTATTTCGACAGTTGACAGTGATATGGGGGACTCCAGACATAGATCTGTTCGCTTCTCCACTAAATTTCCAGTTGCCAAAGTTTTGCACAAAGATGTTTCATCCAAAAGCTTGGAAAGTGGATGCTCTATCATTCAATTGGAACAATCTTCACGTCTATGCCTTTCCTCCTCTGCCTCTCCTTCCCAAGGTGCTCTTGAAGGTCAGACAGGACAAGCCCTCCATGATTCTAATAGCTCCAGATTGGCCACGGCAGCACTGGTACCCTCTGCTGAGGAGTTTAGTACGGGAGCCTCCTTGGCCTTTGCCATCAATTCCACACCTTTTATCTCAGGCAGGCAATCATTTCCTCAATGTCAGGATACAGTCCCTGCATCTGACAGCCTGGCATATTCTGTTCTAGAACCTGGAGGGTCGCAGCTTCCTCAACAAGTTTTGAATGTCATTTTGGAGGCCAGAAGGCCTAGTACAAGGAAAGTTTATGCTGATAAATGGAGGAGATTTTTTATTTGGAGCAAAGCAAAGAGCTTTGATGTTTCCAGGCTTAATTTGAGTGTTTCACTTCGAATTATTAGACAAGGGTTTGTCTTTCTCCTCTGTAAAAGTTCATGCTGCAGCCATTTTTGCTCACTATGACTGTGACCCACCATTATTCTCTCATCCTTTGTTTAAGCAATTCCTTAGAGGGGCAAAGAACATAAGACCCCTGCATAGAGCTCCTACTCCTTCCTGGGATCTCAATTTTGTGTTGGAAAAACTTACTTTACCTCCTTTTGAACCTGCAGCTACATCTGAGTTGAAGTTTTTGTCTTGGAAGACTGCTTTTTTGTTGGCCATTACGTCTGCTAGAAGGGTATCTGAATTACAGGCTCTAATGGCAGTTGAACCCTTCCTGATTTTTCATAAGGATAGGGTATCTCTGCGTACTAACCCTACTTTTATGCCTAAAGTGGTTTCAAATGTGGCCTTGAACCAATGTATTCATTTGCCTACTTTTTATGCTGATCCCCAAAATAAAGGGGAGAAAATTTTGCACACTTTGGATATTCACAGGCAGTTGCGTTATTATTTGAGCAGGACTAAAGGGTTCAGACAGTCTCAACAGTTATTTGTTTCTTTTGCTTTGGGCTCTCAGGGGAACCTGTTTCAAAACAAACTATTTCTAAGTGGATTGGCCATTGTATTGTCTTTTGTTATTCTCATCATGGTAAGGAGATTCCGGCTGGAATCAGACCTCATTCCACTAGGGCTACTGCCACTTCTACTGCTTTTTTAAGGGGTGTAGCTACTAAAGATATTTTGGAAGCAGCTACTTGGAGTTCAGTGCACACTTTTTCTAAACATTACCATCTCCCTCTTTATTCCAAATCTAGGGCTGGGTTTGCCACTGCAGTCTTACAGGGCATGTTAGCAGCTCCCAATGCTTTATGATTTTGCCAACCTCCCTTTACCTTTGCTTTGGGATTCTACCCACAGGTTATGACTGCAGCAATGTGAGATGAAGAACATAGTACAGTTTTGTACCTACCATAAATGTAGATGTTCAAGATCCACATTGCTGCAGTCCAATTTACCCTCCCTCCTTCCCTCTGTAGTTTGGAGTGGTTGTATGGTTTGGGTTGTAAATATTGTTTGTACATGGGTTTTGGAGGTTTTCTGTTTTTGGCTATGGCCTTTCTTTTTAGGGCCTTCTGACATCTGGGGCAAGAAAGACTGAGGATATGACGTCGGTCATGCGCTTTAATACCATGGCGTACTGACGTCAGATCTGAGCGACCATGACCGACGCCAGCCTAACACTTTGGTATTCGGGCCGACCGAGGACAGCGGACTACCCACAGGTTATGACTGCAGCAATGTGGATCTTCGAACATCTACATTTATGGTAGGTACAAAACTGTACTTTTTGCACAAGAAATCCCCACAAACACGCCTGGAAAGTGGATGCTTTGTCCTTCACCTGGAAAAACCTATCAGTCTACGCCTTTCCCTCTCTGCCTTTGCTCTCCAAAGTTCTACTAAAAGTCAAACAGGACAAACCAAGGGTGATTTTGATTGCTCCAAACTGGCCTCGCCAACACTGGTACCTCCTCCTGGGCAGTGTGTTGCAAATATCTCCATGGCACCTGCCTCAGACCCCTTCCCTGCTGTCTCAGCAAGAGAATCAAATTCTGCACCCTCAGCTTCCAATATTGAACCTTGCAGCCTGGCTAATCACTTAAATTCACCCTTATCATCCCTCAGCAAACCTGTGATGGATGTCATCTTGGAGGCGAGGAGACCTAGTACTAGAAAATCTTATGCTGACAAATGGAAGATTCTGTGCCTGGAACCAGTCTTTAGGGATGAGCACAGCAGCACCCAATTTACCTCAGATTTTGCAATACTTAACTGAGATGCTTCACAAGGGCCTGTCTTTTTCCTCCATTAAAATCCACGCCTCCGCTATTTCAGCTCACTATAACAGAACCACCCCTCTTCTCTCATCCTCTGCTCAAGCAGCATCTCAGAGGGGCAAAAAACTTGAGACACCCAGGAGAGCTCCTACCCCTGCCTGGGTCCTTAACTTTGTTTTGGAGAAACTCACTCTACCTCCTTTTGAGCCAGCTGCTACTGCAGACTTAAAATTTCTTTCTTGGAAAACAGCCTTCCTTTTAGCAATCACTTCAGCTAGAAGGATATCTGAATTACAGGCCCTTATGGCAGTGGAGCCTTTCATCATCTTTCATGCGGACAGGGTATCTCTCAGGACAAATCCATCCTTCATGCCCAAGGTAGTTTCCAGTGTTGCTCTTAATCAGTCCATTCATTTGCCAACCTTCTTCCCCAATCCACAGAACAAAGGGGGATGGATTTTGCATTCCTTGGATCTGCACAGACAACTAAGATTCTACTTGGACAGGACTAAATCTTGAAGAAAATCTGAACAATTGCTGGTAGCATTTGCTTCAGGGGCAGAGGGGAAAGCTATTTAAAAAAAAAACATTTCTAAATGGATAAGCCATTGCATTCATTTCTGCTATAAGCACCATGGAAAACCTATCCCCCAGGGGATCAGATCTCACTCCACCAGGACTGCATCTACTTCTGCAGCCTTTCTCATAGGTGTTCTTACCAAGGATATCCTAGAAGCTGCTACCTGGAGTTCTGTACATACTTTCACCAAGCACTATCATTTACCAATTTTCTCTAAATCCAGAGCTGGCTTTGCCACTGCTGTCTTGCAGGGCTTTATAGCTGGCCCTAATGCTGTATAAACTTCTCCTCCCAACCATAGCTGTGGGAATCTACCTAAATGTAATGACTGCAACAGTGAAACACGAAGAACATAGTGCAGTTGTGTACACTTACCATAAATGTAGATGTTCGAGTGTATTCACTGTTGCAGTCCTGGTTACCCTCCCTCCAGCCCCCTAGTTTTTTTGACTATACCTCTCCTTTCCTTTAGTATGCTTAAAAGCCTTTTTGGTGTATTTGCTTTTGGTTGGAGGTATACCTTTGTGTTTTTTTTTTATTTGCTCCCCATTAGGGGGGCATCTGATATCTGGGGCAAGAAAAACTGATGTAATGGCATTGGCTGCATGTTTTATACCCCCGACGACTTGACGTCATGGAAGAAGGGACAGCAACCGATGCAGGACCCAAGACTTTGTTAATCAGGCCGACTGAGGGCAACCTGCCAGCAGATTACCTAAACGTAATGACTGCAACAGTGAATACACTCAAACATCTACATTTATGATTGTACACAACTGTACTTTTCCCAAAGGTGGAAGGGGTTTTACTCCAGAATGTTTTTGGCACCAAGAAAAGAGAGCACTTGGAGACCCATTCTAGACCTCTTTCATTTAAACACATTTCTGCAAGTCTTTTTGTTTTGGATGTTGTTCCTTCAGACTTTGTTCCGTCTGCTGCTTACTCAGGGTTTTCTAGTGTCTGTGAACCCTGTAGGATGCTTATTTTCACATCCCTATTCATTCCATTTTCAAGAAGTTTTTACATTTTGGGCATCTTGGGACAATGCAGCAGTTGCCTCATGTACACAGACAACCCTCTCCTCCTACCACCCAACACTGTGACCTGTGAGAGATGCACTTATATAGCCAAACTGGAAGCAAAGCTCTCTTTACCAAAGATGGGCCTAGACAGTCAAGAGGAGAAGGTAAACACTTGCACCGCACCATACTCATCACATAGTCCGTCAAAACTTACACCACCAAAACACACACACAGAACCACAAAACGCACACCTACTTTCGCGGAGGCTCTCTGTACTAATCTGCCCAAACAACAGAGACTTCCAAAGCAGAAATGCAAGCAACCTCCACCCCCAACACAACTCAAATTACACATAGTCCACATACTCAGTGTGCCACTCAACTACAGCCCGTAAGGCATAACGTACCCAACACTCTAGTCATAGGTGACTCTATAGTCAGGCACACTGATGTTCCACTCACCAGGCTAAACAAGGAAAAAGTTACTGTCAGCTGCCTGTCAGGTGCCTGCATCCGCCACATAACGCACGCACTCAGGTCACTCCACAACAAGTACAAATATGACTCTGTCATTGTCCATGTTGGTGTGAATGACCTGAGACGTACCTCCCTGGACTACATGAAAAGAGACATGGAGGAGCTCTCCGATCTTGTAGCCAGGGCCGGTATGACCCTAGCCCTGATTAGCATCCTGCCATCACCCAGAATGACACCACAGTACAAGGACAAAATGATTGACTTTAACAATTGGCTAAGCTTTTGGTGTCATTCTAAGGGAATCCAGTATCTGTCTGCCTGGGATGACATGATCGACAGACCACGCTGCTTTGTCAGAGATGGCATGCACCTGTCGCCCTTGGGATTCCGGATACTGGCTAAGGCTCTTGCCACCCATATAGTGCCTTTTTTAGGCAAGGTTCAAATGACAAATTCACCACCGTAACAGGTACAAGCAAGCAAAATCTGAGGGTAATGCTACTCAATGCTAGAAGTCTAAACCTCAAAATGCACTCACTCGAGGCACTCCTTAAAATGGAGAACATTGACATCTGTGCAGTGACAGAGACCTGGTTCAAAGCTCCAGAGAGCACCCCTGCATTACCAGGCTATAATTCATACCACACCTTTCGGCTTCCAAACCCGGACCGAAACACTAAAGGTGGAGGCGTGTCCATATTCATTAAGGATATCGACACCTCCAAGCTAGTTGCTCAGCATAATGCATCCGGGATTATCCAAGTTCAACTAACTCTGGGCAAAACCGCAATCCAGATTGTAGCTTGCTACAGACCCCCCACCATGCCCCAGGATTCCCACTCCTCTTTTCTTGATACACTGGAAAATATTAAGGTACAACCCAACACTCTAATCATGGGGATTTCAACTACCCTACCATTAACTGGGAAAACTACTCATGTACCAACTCTTTTTTGCTCAACGTTTTCTGGAAATCATCAATTCCAACGCTTTGGATCAACTTATCCACACCCCCACCAGAGGCAGCAATATCCTAGACCTGGACATGGGTGACCGGTGTTCCACACCAGAGGTCAGCTCTTCGTTGGTCAGATCCGACCACAAGCTAATCACCCTAGACATCCACATCCCGCTCCCACCCCCCATTAGGAAAACAACCGTAAAAAATTTCTCCTAAGCCAACTTCACGCTTCTTAAGACAGAAGTGGCAAACTTCATGACACCCATGTAGATGGACAATAGAGGTACGACTGCTGAATCCTACACAAATGCACTTTATAAGCACTTACACGAGTGCATGGATCGTGCTATCCTTAACAGAACCAAGATGCTATCCACCAAAAAAAGGAAGCCAATCTGGTGGTCTTCTGCCATAAACAAACTTTACAACAGAAGAAAGAAACTGTTGCAAAAAAAAGTAAAATCCCATGATTGGAGGAACTCCCTGGTCAGCCTCAGTAAGAAGCTGAGATCCCTCATAAAATCCTCCAAAGCTAGTTATGAAAACAAAATTGCCACTGATTCTAAAGACAGCCACAAAGCATTCTATAGCTATGTCAAAAATCTCAATGGCAACACTCAGATCTGCTCTGAGTTACAGCACGATGACACTAAATATACAGAACCAACTGATATTGCCAACATCCTGGCAGATAGGTTCAGTGCTAACTTTACCCCCCTCTCACCCCCTAAAGGGCCCATCTTTATACCGGAAGAATGCAAAGTTCCTGTAATCATGGCTGCACAGGTAAAAACTTCACTCTCCAAAGCCAAGAACACAGCATCCATGGGACCTGACAACATCCCAGGCTGCCTTCTACATGAACTACAGAATGAACTGGCACCCCTCCTAAGTACCATGTTCAATCATAGCCTCACCTCAGGCTTTGTGCCCATTGAATGGTGCACCGCAACAGTTATCCCACTCCACAAAGGGGAGGGGGGCACAACAGACCCTGGGAACTACTGCCCCATTAGCCTGACGAGCCTCGTCTGCAAGACCATGGAACATATCATCATGGAACTCATAAACAAAGACATTGGCGATCTCCAAACCCTGGACCCCACACAGTTTGGGTTTGTAAAAGGCAGATCATGTCTCCTAAACCTGATAGACTTCTTTGAAGTAGTCACCAAAGCCATAGATGAGGGTAAGGTGGTTCACACAGCCTATCTAGATCTCGCCAAGGCATTCGACACCATCCCCCACTCTGGAATTATAGATAAACTCACTAAACTAGGTATAAATCCCTATGTCACAAGATGGGTTGCCAACTGGCTTACTGAAAGAACCCACACTGTGAAAGTAGCAGATTCCAACTCAGACTTCAGACCAGTGACAAGTGGAGTACCACAGGGTTCAGTCCTGGGTCCTCTCCTGTTTGGTATCTACTTCTCTGAAGTACAGGCTAACACAGAAGGTCTTTGGCTAACTAAATTCGCAGATGACTGCAAACTAGGAGCCATAATTGAAACTCCTAATGATGTGGACATCCTACAAAAGGGCCTCACTGAGACAGATGCATGGTGTCAAAGAAATGGTCTCAAGCTCAATGCCAAAAAGTGCATTGTCATCCCCTTTGGTAAAAATTCTGTACCCATGAACTACCACATAGGCGGTAGTCTACTTAACACCGAAAGTGTGATAAGAGACCTTGGGACACAGGTGGACAGTAGTCTCTCCTTTGATAATCACATCGCCAAAGTGGTCAGGAAATCCTTCTACGTGGCACACCTCATCACAAAAGGTTTCTCATCCAGAAAAAAGAGGTCATTGTTCCCCTCTACTCATCACTCATTAGACCCATTATAGAGTACAATGCACCTTTTGGTATGTACCTCACAAGACATCTACAACAACTGGAAAGGCCGCAAAAATACCTCGCAAAGAGGATTACTGGCCTCAAACAGATGCCTTACGCAGACCGTCTCAAAAAACTCCAGCTTTACTCCATCACATATCGCCTACTCAGAGGCGATCTCTGCCTAACATACAAAGCTATGTCAAACCCAGAGCTGTTGGACATGCTCCACTTAAAGAAATCCCAGTCCCTCCGAGCTACACGCTCTAGGGACCTAAACCTTGTCACCGCAATAAACAGAACATGCTGGAGGGATAGATTCCTGTCCCAGAGACTTCCCATACTCTGAAACAGACTACCTATCTATGTCAGACAGAGCTCCTCATTAGCACTCTTCAAGAAAAATCTTGATGATTGGATGGGTAATAGGAAATTCACCCCGTGGATCACTTCTGTGGTTCTGCTTGACAGGGGCACAGGAAAATAATTTTCTTGGGTGGCGAAAGCCAGGGTACATTTTTGGCTAGGCTTGTATAGGCCCTAGGGCCAATAGCCTAGTACCTACCTATGAACATTTCTCTGTTGCGTTGTGGCATTTTCAGTTTTCTGATTTGCCCTTTGGCTGTTCTACTGCCCCAAGGGTATTCACCAAATGCCTCACTCCTGTGTTTGCTTTTGGCAGGCTACGGGGGATACAAGTCTTTCCCTACTTAAGGCAATCTCCTGCCTCAGGCATCCTCTCCAGAAATTCTGGTACAGCATCTTCACTTTGCTATTTCCCTTTTTGTAAAGTCTTGGGTTCACTATAAATTTCCAAAAGTCTTTTTTGACTCCTTCACAGGGTCATGTGTTTCTGTGGTGCAAGTTTCAGACTATTCCAATACTGGCATCCCTACCTCCTCCCAAGGCCTTGACTCTCATTGCTTTCTTTCAGCCCCTTCTTCCTGTGGTGTTTAATCATGACAAGGGGGTTTCTGAGAGCACTAGGTTTTACTGTCACCACCATTCCTTTGTTCCCTTCTGCCAAACTCCACATGAGAACATTTCAGTGGTTTCTAAAGTCAGTTTGGCTTCAGCATTCTCATCCCCTGGCCTTTTTAGTTCTTCTTCCTCCATGCCTCTAGCTGGAATTTCAGTGGTGGATTCAGCAGTTGACTCGCATTCCCTTTTCAACCCCCTCTTCCCACTCAGGGGCTGTTCACAGATGTTTCAGACATGGGATGGGAAGCATCCTTTGGCTCTCTGAAGGTGCAGGGTCCTTCTTTGCCTCAACAAAGGAAAGACTACATCAGTTTAAAGGAAATGAGAGTTCTTTTTCTGGGTCTTCAAGCTTTTTCCCCTTTATGCTACCCAAGGCCTCTCAAGGTGTTTACAAACAATACCACGTTGATGTGATATGTCAGCAAGCAAGGGGGGATGAGATCTTACTTCATTTTGCTGTTTGGCTCTTCTTGTGTGGGAACTAGCTATCCAGTTCCATGTGACTCTTCAGGCAGTTTATATTCTTTTAAGTCAGAACATTTTGGTAGGCTTGTTGAGCAGGCCCATTACACAATCCCACAAGCGGATGCTTCATAGGGAGGTATTTCTGGACATTGTCCACCAGTGAGGTACTCCTCAAGTAGATCTGTTTGCCTCCCCTCTGAACAGATCACTTCCTCTGTTTTGTGCCAGAGTCCCAGGCCCTCTGTTCTGGAAGGTGGATGCCCTCTCGTTTTCTTGGAAGATGATGTGTCCTTATGCCTTTCCTCCCCGCTTATTTCAAAAGTCCTGTTCAGAAAATACAACAGGATGCTCCCACAATTTTGCTGGTGACTCCCCTTTGGCCCAGACAATATTGGTTCCCTCTTCTGTATTTAGCTAAGGGCAGTCATCACAAATTGCCTCCCAGGGTGGACCTACTCACTCAAGACAAGGGCTGTCTCATCTATCCTCACTTGTCTACTCTCCAAATGACACTGTGAATGATGGTGTCTGTATAGAATCAAAATCTTTTTTGTCTGGGGACATACTTAGGGTTCTGCAGAAAGTCAGGAAGCCCACAACTAGGAAATCCTACTTATCCAAATTGAAGATTTTTTTTCTTTTGTGTGGTGTCTTTCTCATAACTTGGATCCACTTTCTGTGAATGTTCGTTTGGTTCTTATCTGTGTGAATTGCTCAGTGCTGGGTTGGCTTATTCTTCTGTTAAGGCTCACTTATTAGCTATCTCTGCTTGTCTGCGTTTTTCACTTTATTTAGCTTCTGGATTTGGAAATAAGAGTTTCCCAAAGGCGTCCTTCATATTGGACCTCCTAGGAAGCCTGTCCCTCTTCACTGGGATCTTAATTTTGTTTTAGAAAATTTGACCCAGGCTCCTTTTGAGCCTGCAGCTTCCTTACAGCATCGTTCTTGGAAGACTGTGCATTTGTTGGCCCATATTTCTGCCAGATAGGTGTCTGAACTTGAAGCCATTATGACTAGTCCTCTTTTTTAGTCTTCCATAAGGACATGATGTCCATTCGTACTTTTATGCGTAAAGTGATGAATGAGTTGTCTCTTAATCAGTCTGTTCATTTGCTCACCTTTTTCCCTTCTCTGCAATATGCTAGTGAGAAGGTGCTGCACACCTTGGATGTGCGTAGACAACTCAGATTTTATTTGGATAAGACCAAGATTTTTGTAAATCTGATCAGCTCTTTGTTTCCTTTCACTGTAGATCCTTAGGTTTTGCTGTTTCCAAACAAACTGTTTCTTCTTGGATTTCTAAAGCCATTTCTTCTTGTTATGGCCTCCATGGCAAGAGCCTTTCCTCTTCTGTTAAGGCTCATTCTACTAGGGCAGTGACTTCTTCTATTGCCTTTTTTTCTCCAAGGGATTGAATACTAACTGTATTCTTGAGACAGCTACCTGGTCTTCTGTGCAAGCATGTAAAAAGCACTATAAGTTGGATGTGATTTTCAGAGCTAGAGCTGGCTTTGCTAGAGCTGTTCTCCATGGGTTCCTGGATAGCTCTGCTGGTCTATCCTCCCTCCTCCCTCTCTTCTTCCTGAACTTTGGCATTCTCCCTATTGTAAAGAATACTGCAACAGTGAAATGGAAGGGCATAGTACAGTTGTGTAAGATTTTACTGTACTAGTATATGTTCTTCTCTTAACTGTTGGAGGATTCACTCCCTCCCTCCTTTCCCCTGGGTCTTTTCTGTTCTGGATGTACTAATTACCTCTTTTTTTCCTTGGACTGGCATTCCTACCAGGACTATCAGTTCTGAGGATGGTACGTCCAGATGTCACTTTTATGCCCTACGCTATATGTGGGGAGCATACGCGTGATGTACAGTGTACCTTAAAGCAACCTAAAAGTTTTGCTATACTGGCTGGACATCGGGCCACCCTTGGTAGGGGATCCCTGTTGTAAAGCATACTGCAACAGTGAAGAGAAGGATATTTACTTTTACGGGAAGTTCTTGCACACAGCTGTTCTTTTCATTAAAAATTGTGCTGAATAAGCAAGTATTAGCTATCCACTCTGTGCATCAGATATATATGCATCCTGAATTCCCAAAGAAATGTGTAAAGGGCAGGGTACAGTCATCATCACTTGCACAGGGTGGGGGGGGCCAAACCTGACACCAAGAATTGTGTGTGTGTGTGTGTGTGTGTGTGTGTGTGTGTGTGTGTGTGTGTGTGTGTAGGTAAAACAGGATTTTATTTCTTAAGTTTCCAATTTGCAGGGCCAGTAGCAAGATATGTTTGGCAGTGCTGTTGACTGCTAAACATAAGTTGTTTTGTGTGTGTGTGTTGAATATGTGTGTGCGTACGAACAGAATCGAGCACTGTTATAGCACTACGTCTTGGCATCTTGGACAGGTGTGAACCATGCATGATAGAGTGTTTTATTCTGCATACTCTTCCCCCAACCACAAAACCTGAAGCTGCCAGGAGGAGTTCTGCCAGTTCCCTGGCTCTACTTAGAATTTGGGGTGTTACCTAACCATAACTAATGTCTGCTAGACAAGTTATCATCGTGACTGCTTCCAGGACCATGACCACATGGCCTACCACATCTGGTTGTAGACACCACAGTCAATGACAGAACAGTGTAAGTAGTGACACTACAGGAGAAGGATCTTGTTTGGCCCCTTTGACTAACAGCAGATGATGTAGCAGCTCTATGGCCATGTGGATGCTGACCTTGCCCCAGCAGACAGTCTGTTACAAACACTGCCCAAGCCAGTGTGTCATTCATCTTGTCCAAGGAGTCACCCTCACGGATCTGACAGCCCCGCATCAGAATATGGTTACTACTTGCACACACTTCTGAGGTCGTTGTGGAACATGCCTGTGCCTGCATGACTGGCCTACACATACATCATGTGGCACCTATTGGTACACCAACATCAAGTGCAGGGTAGACAGCATGCCTCCTCCTAGCACTTCTAACAACCCTTCTGTCTGGCACCTCTCACCCTCGCTATGAATACGGGGGAGAATCAACCAGTTCTGCAGCTCTAGTAACCATACCAGCCTGATCAGCTGTGTCACCTTCAACCTATCCTTTGTCTGAGGTCTGTGGTATGCATATGCATACTGACTTTGTCCAAAATAGGGGTAGGCGGTGTTGGAGGCACAGACTCAATGTCAGACTGACCCTCTATACACCTAGACTGTGACTGTCTGTCACCGCTGTCATCATCCGAGATTACTGATACTCTTGACATCAGACGGTAGGAGATCCACAGAGCCACTGGCAGGATCAGCTATCATCACGATACCACACCAAGAACTTTATTAGATAAAGCTTTTGGGTCTACACCCTTCATCAGTATGAGTCATTACAAAAAAATCAGCATTTAAATAGGAGAATATAAAATCACATGCTTCAGCCCATCCCACTCCCTAATTAACAATCAAAACTAAAAGTAATATACAACTCATAAAGGTCTATATAAAAAATACTAAAAAAAGGACAAGAAATCTTACTTTACATAAAAACTCTTCTGCTTAGAATAAAACATAAAAATTATTAATAACTTATACAAACATTATATAAGTATTAATATATCTATACACAATAAAGAAGTCACTGGTAGCATCTAACATCCTATGGTGTATTACATCAGGTTCTAGAAACTTGTCATAACCTATTAAAGCCTCTCTCTCTGCCTTTTAACTAATACTGGCTTTAAACTAACCGCATTATTTAAGCCCGGGGGTACATCCGCCTGTAGCCTAATAATCCACTCAAGTTCTCTCAACTCCAAAAAATTGTTAATGTCACCTTTCCTTAAACTCACTGCCATTTTACTTAATACCCTAAATTTAAATACATGTCTTTCACCTTTCTCCATGGCATGCTTACTCAGAGCATTTGTCAATACTTTTCTTCTTACTTCAGATTTATGTTCCACTATTCTCTCTCTTAGTTTTCTGATCGTTTTGCCCACATAGAACGATGTACATAAAGTACACGTAGCTAGATACACTATCCTTTCCTCATTACAAGCAGTTAATGTTTTTATAGCAAAGACTTCTCCTGTTGTTGGATGTTGAAATTTAGTGTCTCCTTCATATAAATCATTGCAACAGGAACAATTATAGCATTTAATCGTCCCTCCTAATTCATTTTTTCTTTTAGTTTTAACCTGAAAGTCTTTATAGCATATTTTCTGTTTCAGAGCTTCACAGCTCCTGTAGGCAAACCTTGGTTTATCACCTACAATTGATTTTATCTCAGGCATAGCCAATAAAATTGGCCAATTCCTTTCTATTATATTACATACACTCCGTGTATTTAAATTGTATGTTGTCATATACCTCAAAGTTTCAACAACTGCAGGTGAACCATCATTTGTTTTCTCATTACCAACCGCCAATATTGGTGTATAATTAATCTGTCCACCCTCTATTACTTCCTCCCTTATCTTATTTATCAGATGTTTAGAATAACCACTTCTCTCAAACTCTAATGACATAATTTCTACCTGTTCAGAAAAACATCCTCACCTGTATTCAGCTTACTCAATCTTATACATTGTGCTTTAATTATTCCTTTAAAAATATGTGGAGCATGCATACTGTCCCTATTCACATACCTCAAAGCATCTACCTCTTTTCTGAACACCTTAGATTCTAATCTGCTATTAACCTTAAACAACGTTACATCCAAGAAATTCATACTACTAAATGAAGCCTCCATTTTAAACTTTAGAAAGTCAGTTGAGCTATTGTACATAAGCTTCCAATTCCAGTAGGGACCCTTTCCATATCATAAAACAATTGTCCACAAATCTTTCGTAGAACAACATTTTCTCATTTGAGTAACTACTTCCATCAAATATAACTTTCTTCTCCCACTCATAAAGCACAAGATTAGCATACGTGTTGGCAATGGGAGTACCCGTTGCCACACCTGTAAGCTGCAGAAAAGGTTGTGCATCAAAAATAAAAACTTTGTGTAACAGAACTACTTCCAAAAGAGAACAGATGGTCTCAATGTCTCTTCCAATCATCCTCACTTCCTTATTCAAAAAATCACGTATAGCGTTAACGCCATAATCATTGGGAATGACAGTGAAAAGTGAGGTGATATCCATAGTAACCATAATATATTCAGCCACATTATTACTCAACTGCCAGTTATAAAGACTACCTAAAAAATCATTCGTATCCTTTAACACAGTGGGACAGATATCCAAATATTTCCCCAAAACATTTTGTAGATATTTGGAAATTGGTTCTGTCACCCATCCCCCACCCGAGACAATAGGTCTCAAAGGTGGGTTGGTGATATTTTTATGTATTTTTGGGATACCATATATTTGAGGTGTTCTGGGGCAAGGAACAGTCAAATAATTCCACACTCAAATCATCGTTAATCTGAAGCTCATAAACAGCCATATTAACTTCAGTTACTGTTTGTTGAACTTCCACAGGGGAAATTCTCCTAAATGTATTTAAATCATTCAATAACAGTTTAAAGTTTTCAAAGTATGCATCCTTCTCCATTACCACAATTGCTCCCCCTTTGTCAGCTTGCTTTATTACTATAGTATCCACATGCTTGTAGTTCCCTTAAGGCCAAGTGTTCAGCAAAAGTTATGTTATAAAACCTTTTACGAACAGCACTACTATTATAGTAAAGTCGTAATTCACGTTCAACAATACTGGAAAATGCATTTAAAATAGGGCATAATACTGGCATGAAGACACTTAACTTTCTACAAACTGGCTTGTACATATTATCATTCTTAAAAATCAATTTGAGACCAACCAAACGCACAAACATTTTCAGGTCTATAATTGCTTGTACAATGTCATCCCTTGCTTTCGGAATGAACTTTAAGCCTTTACTCAACAATAATAATTGCGCTTCTGTCAATGGAACCTTAGAGAGGTTTACAGTACCTTTATTGGGTTTAACTATCGCTTGACCAGCTTGTTGTGCACCAACGGACTGTTGTTCTTCCTCTTCCCTAGGACTGTCTACTGCTGTTGCTGTTGATACTGCAAGCGAGACTCTTTCGACTGTACTTGCGAAGCAACCTTCTCCGGCTGCTTCAGCAAAAAAGGAGAAAAAGAAGTTATCTCCCTTTGCAGGACTTTTTTATTCAAGCTTGTCGCACTAGACGCCATGCCTTCCCTTATTTTGGGACGTACAGCACCTTCCTTCATAGCCTCGGACCCGCCATTACTGGAAGTTAGACTTTGCGCCACGCCCACTCGTTCACTTAAAGGTACATTGCCATTTTCAGATAAGGAAACCGATCTGGAAACAGATTTTGTATGCTCAGTACTATGATGTATAGCAGAGGTTACTTCTGTCTTCTGTTCCTCAAATACATCAAGTTGATCCAATGGACCCGTTTTTTTAGCCATAGTAGCCGATGTTTTCTTATTAAAAGTTGCTACATTACCTTCTTCTCTGGGCCAAGAAAAAATACGATTCTGCTTAAAATCGCCCATATCTCTATGTAATTTATTTCTTTTCCTTTTCTGTAATTTTGAGTCCAACGCATGCATTCGGGTTAGGAAGCTCTGATATAGCCCCACTGAATCATTAAAACAAGGTAAACTAGTAATAATACTCTCAAGCTGTTCAGTTTCTTCTATGAGCTTACTTTCTATAGGTTCAAAAAATGTGTTCATCAATCTCATATAATCAGCACTTAGCTTAAGGTTTAATTGTTGCCATTGCATCAGTAAGTCATTATAGGTATTGCCATAAGAGGGCATCTTTAGTATTCTTAAACCTCTCGGCACAATACCCAATTCAAGATATGCCTGAAAGCTTTATCTAATAAAGTTCTTGGTGTGGTATTGTGGTTCAGTTGAATTATAGCAGTAACACCTACTGTTGTTTCTACTTGGATATATTTGGTGTATACTGCAGACACCTGGTTATTAAGGAGAGCTTCTGCCTGTGGTGGTTGTGGTGTTTGTTCGGGGAACTTTTGCTGTCTATTCCTGGTGACTGTGTTCAGTGGAATATGGAGATTGAAGTAAGAGAATCCAGTAATTCTGTTAAGAATTTGTTGCGGCTGCACGAGAAGCCACTATTAAAAATGGTATATGAAGCGGTCCCTGAGCAACTGACTGTAGGCGTAAAGGTGAAAGAGTTTAAGAAACATTTGTTATCTCTGGAGAACAAAATGCAAACTTAGAAACATCTGCAGTGGCAGAGACTGAGTTTTCAGGCATATATATGTGTGTGTGTGTGTGTGTGTGTGTGTGTATGTATATATATATATATATATATATATATATATATATATATATATATATATATATATATATATATATATATATATGTATATAATGTGTGTGTGTGTGTGTGTGTGTGTGTGTATATATATATATATATATATGTGTGTGTGTATATATATATATATATATATATATATATACTATATATAGATATATATATATATATATATATACTATATATATATATATATATATATATATATATATATATACACTTATACACACACAAATAAATATATCTCTGTATGCAATGGTGATTATTTGTTTAAATAGCATACCTGGCATTTTCTGCAGTAGACACAGTTGGGGCTGATCTGACATGGAAGACAAGCCAATATCAAGGCTTCTGTGTGACTCTGTGTTGAGCTATCAATTTCTCTGACAGTGAACAGGAACTTCTCTGTTTGGTCAGTGGTGGCTAAGGAGGAGGACCACTCCCTGTAGCCATATGTTCACAGGCACCTGCAGCTGCATGACATCTGGCTGTTGTAATATGTCACTGGTACTTTGTCTTATTTTGGAGTATGTATGCCTATGGCTTCCCACCGCATTCACATCATTCACTCCCTGCTCCAATGTATGGTCAGGGAAGGACTCGTCACCCTTGCCTCTCTCTAAGAGGAATGACCCATGGTGACATAGGGCTTGAATGATGACATCATGCCGTGCTTCCATGTATGGCTGTTTATGGGGCGCAGATGTTTTGCTGCCATAGCCCTATATGACAGGAAAAATAGGAAAAAATAAATCCACACATACAAAAACAAAAGGTGGAAAGATGCAAATAAAAGTCTATAGCCATAAGTCATAGGCAAAATACATGAAGAAGTAAGGCTTCATATCCATACACACAACTTAATATGGTACCCCCCCCCCCCCATTGCAAAATAAAAAAATCCATAGCAGGTCTAATATTTCTGTCACTCTGTATACATTGTAGCACAAAAAATAGATGTACACCAAACAAGGAAAAATGGTTAACAGTTTTTGGTCTGATATGCACTTCCTGTGGAGGATAGCCAGGTACACATTTATGTATAAATTGTCAATGCTTCAAATGCCAGAACCCCTGGCCTTGGTGGTAATTAATACAACAGTCTTCTGAACAAAGTGGTCCACTTTCAAGACTGAATATTCCCATTAAACAGTCATTATTAAGTAGGAAAATACTGCATGGTCCAGGAGTAACTGTGGTATACATGCCTATTCTAACATCCACTGAAAATAATGCAGACAGTACAAATACTTGCATTGTGACATGTAGTCACTAAGTAAGTTTCAGATGTATCAGTTTGTTCATATGAATGTATCCATCCATAATACATGAAAAAGGGAAAGCTTCATGCGAGTACACTGTCTGTTACAGATCTCTCTGCAGTGTTTCAACTGCATCCAGAGCCATCTAGGCTAAGATGAGACTATTTTCTTGATCAACTGCACTTGCACTTGCTTTGTACCATGATCACTACTATTTTTGAGCATTTTTGAAGTGTTTATTTTTGTTTCAGACACAGTAACTTCTCTGTTGGCTTCTCTAGTGTATGTGCCTCCAAATCTTTCTTTGCAGAAGGTTGAATTAGCTAGGGACTTAATTTTTGGTAGTTGTTTGTTGTTTAATCTGCACTTGAGAACTGTGTTTGCTGTGCTTTCACATTAAGAAATTCCAGGATCAGACATCTTGTGGCAGAAGGTGTTTACCTGATCTCTCTGAGTTGGGAAGCACTGCAGGAAGCTCAAAGTGTGGTTGTTTATTGGCTAGATGGAGTGGCAGTCAGGTTTCAAGCTTTTTTTCTCGGCACAGAGGTGCCTGCTGGTGGTTAGTAGTGCTCTGTAGAGTAGCAAATGCGTAGATAGTAAAATTTACCGATAAAGTTAGAATTGGATTGAAAACCTGTTAAACAGTGTTGCATTGTACAGAATTAAGCTTAGAACACCTAGCTTGTGTATCAGATAGTATTAACATATCCTAGCAGTGTATAACCTCCTACCCTAAGCCCAGAAACTACCCTAAGAGACCTCTGCTAAAACCAAATCCTTAATTCTAAAACAGCCAACCCTGTTACAGGACTGGATACATGGATATGCAATTAACAAATGTCTGTGGCCAGCTTGGTAGATTTGGGCATCGTAAGGCAATATAGCAGATGACTCTTTCACAGATAACCAGTTAATCATTAAGGAAAATATCACAGTATGCGAGAGATGTAAGCACACAACTTCCTTGGAAGGAAAAATCTCTCATACAAAAGAGGTTTATAGGAATACCCACATACCGTTTATACCACACACAGACACGCACACACACACACACACACACACACACACACACACACACACACACACACACACACACACACACACACAGATTGGTTTATGCTAATGTGCTTAAAGAAACCTTCCTAAATCTCAAAGACTTCCAAAACCACCTAATGGCAACATTGCACCTCAGAAATCACTAAAGCACACACCAAAAGGTACAACAAACATGTTGCATAAGCCTACATCTAATGGTCCCCCACATACAAAGCCCATAAGGCAATCATTCACTGTACTTAATACTCTTGTCAGTGGGGACTCCATTGTGTGACACAGATGCCCCAATTACCAGGTTGGACAAATAGAAGCTAATAATTAGTTGCCTGTCAGGTGCCAGGTCCTGCAATATCACGCACTCACTCAAGTTACTGCACCCCAGGTATCAATATGATTCTGTCATAGTCTATGTGAGTGTAAATGACATGAGACATGCCTCACTGGACTATATGAAGGGAGAAGTAGTGGATCACTTGGACTGTGTGTCACAGAATGCTGCTGAATTGAAGGCTCATATCTACCTTCACCAAGCAAGGATGATGCCACAGTTTGAACATAAAATGATTGATTTTTAATAATCGGTTTAGTTTCTGGTGTCACTCCTTGGAGATCCAATATTTGTGAGGCAGAACGTGGTCAAAAGTACGGATTATGCCTGTCTCCCCTTTGCTTTTTGATATTGGCTAAAAATGTATTTGCCATGTTAGAGCCTTTTTTAGGCAGTGTCAAAATGAGAAAACTACCAACCCTTCAAGCCATCCTCGCAGGTAATTCCAGTAGTAGTAGGAGCAACAGGTCTTATTAAAAAAGAGTGTTCAATTCTATTTAAGTATGCTATCAATACATATAACTCCATACAAATTGCAGGAGGAGTCATTACTGGGCACATTGTGGGTGCTGCGAAGAGCACTTTTTGCTGACATCAGAGGGTGAAACAATACTAATTACATTAACTTTAATTGTACTTTGACTTGGGAATGGGGTCCATTACTGTCATGGTACTAGAAACCCAAAAGATATGGAGTAATTAAAAACAGAGAATGTAAATATCTCTGTTGTGACAGAGATGTGATTTAAAGTCCTTGAAAGTACTCCAGAAGTGCTAGACTACAATGTCTTCCACACATTTAGACTAACAACAACACAGACTGGGGTCAAAGGTGGAGGTGTGTTGATATATGTTAATAACAAACCAACCTCCAGGTTGGTTAAACAGGATAATACATGGAGCTCGTCCACTTGCATGTCATCATAGGTGAGGTCCCTCACCATATTATGGCTCACTGCAGGTCACTATCTGTACCTCTAGATTTTCTCGACTCTTACCTGAACTGACTAGAGGCACTTGACATCCAACCAAATACCCTATTCATGGGTGCCTTTAACTACCCTCCTGTAGAGTGAAAAAGGTACATTGCCACATACTCTCTGGCAGAATGCTTGGTGGACTTTATTAATACGAACAACTTAGTACAGAGTGCATGCTTCAACCAGATGAAACATACTGGATGTAGTACTTGCCAACATGGAAGTGTGTTGCACTCCGTGTGTCACATCCACACTAGTGAGGTGGGATCACAAAGCAGTCTCATTTGAATTAAAAAGTCAACCCAGAAAATCCAGTTAAACCAGCAAAATTAACTATTCAAAGGCAAACTGCATCCTGTGAAGTGACAGTTTGCTAAAATTCAAGGTTCCTTCCAATCCAGAGACCATAGCTACCTATAGAGAATTATTCAGAGTCACTATACAAATGTGAATGGCTGTGTAGAGACTGCCATACCTTCCAGGAATAAACCCAAAGCAAACACTAAAAAACTGACATCACTGGTGGAATCCTCATCTAAATAGTATATAATGAAAGAAGACGAATCATGGACAAGATCAGGAAATTATATTTCCTTAAAGACAAGTGCACCCCCAAATGCAAAACAAAGAAAGAAGTTGGATAAAAGATTCATAGTAGGAAAAACATTTCTGTCACTGTATAGTATATACTGCTGCATAAAAAATAATAGTACATCTATCAAGGAAAAATGGTTAGCACTTTTCTGTCAGATGTGCACTTCATGGAGATCAGCCAGGTAGACATTAAAAAACGCCACAATAAAATTGTTCCTAAAGCAAGAGTCTGTGTTCTTGGTAATAATATAGAAGCCTTCTAAACAAAGTGGTCAGCTTTCAAGATTAAACATTCCCATTAAACTGTCAACATTAGGTAGAAAAATACTGCAGTTTCAAATAACTGTGGTATAAAATGCCCATGTTATTGGCTCCTAAGAATAATTCAGACAGTACAGCAATACCTTATATTGTGAGATGCAAACCATGCATAAGATAAATGTGTTAATTACAACAGCCTGTCTCATCAGCAAGTCAGTTGTAACAGTAGAAAACAGTTTTGCAGATTAAGTAGCAGAATCAAGTTCTCTGCATTGAATAGTCTATCCTACCCTTATACAAGTTCATTAGCTATACTGTTACCTCTTACATAGTGCGGATTCAGCTGTCTCAGCAGTGTGAATATGTATATGAGGTGTGAACTTTATGCAGATTGTGAAATTTATAAATGCTGATAAGTGGAAGGAATATAAATGTGGTGTAAGGACCTACACTATTTGCATACACACTCGTTACCTCTGCAAGGACTAGCACTGGGAAGAGTTACCGGCTAAGTGCATGCAGGTGTGAATGACTATGGTCAGACTAATATCAGTCAAGATGTGTTATGGAGAAAGGACTTATAAAAATGTTGTGACTACCATTGACTGACTTAGGAGCACAACATTCCTGGCATTGATATGTCATTTCTCAGACAAGTTTCAGCCTCTGAATACAACTGTCTGCAATTCTAAGGAATTATGTTACTCTTTGAAACATCAACTGCAAAGCAAAGCACATATAATTATTGTTAGGGAAGTATAGATATGGGAATGTTCAAAAATAGAGTGAAGAGGTGCATTGTGTGCAATTTTTTATATTGTGTGAGGAAATATTTATCTTTCCTGTTGGCAGTATCACAGCCCTTTCACACACCTAACTGCAAAGTACACAGGACAAAGGTCCAGAATTATTACATTTGCACCTGTTAGATAAACCCATTGGTTGAGATAATTTTCCTGTTAGCTTTTTTTCTCTCTAATTTTTTTTTTTAATTTCTAATGCCTTTTGCATATGATGTCCGCTCTTCAGCGAGCAAACTAGTTTCACTTCAGTAGGAAAAAAGTGAAAATTATAATTTAGGCTGCTTTCTGTAGAGCAAACGTGCTTGGTGCTGGTGCGTGGATGTCAGTACTCTGAATAGTATGTGGTGAATAAATTTCAACTCTGTAACTGTCTCTGTGGAGGAAGGTGCAAGTGAAATGAATAGAGAGAAATAAGACAGGCGATGCATGGTTCGAATCTAGTTAAATATTTTACACTTAGAGGGTCTGAATACATATTTACACTGATGTTTTATCCTCCATGTTGTGTAAAACTCCTATGCTCAGTACGGCTAACATCAGTTTATGTTGTGATGTGAATAGCTGTGTTGCTCTTCCACCACCCACATGTAAGTGCCTATATTCTTTCCTTTGTGTCCTAACATCTGCTTGCCACCCTCATTTTCACCACTGTCCTATCAACCCCTATTCTCTTGTTTATTCTGGTCAAAAATAGAATTACAAGAATAACACACAACACACATGGCCAGAAATGGCCCATGGAAAAACGTTCACTTTTTGTCATTTGAATTTGCATGAAGGTTGGCATTGCGCACCAGTAATGAGTGATGAACGCCACTTATTTTCCTTTGGCAAAAGCTGAAGGTTTTAATTTCAGCCACAGTAGTGCGGTTACTTTTATGCAATTGTACTTAAATCTGCTGCACCATGGGAATACAGAGTACAGACAAAATAACAGCACAGTTACTGTAACAGTTCTTTAGGATGCGGGATGTAGTGAAATAGAAGTTCCTATGTGGCATGGTGTTAATTCCCTTGTTTGTAGACTGAAGTTTTTGCATAGTGTCATGGGTTTGATTACTGCTGTAGGCCAAATTATTTCATGACGTTTTATATTATTGTCATATAGTTAACTGCAAATGTCTGATTTCTCTCCGTTTACAAATTTTCATTAACATAAAATAGTGCAGCAAGACATCATTTCCAAAAACATTGCTGCCCCAACAGGGTGACTTAGTAAGTCACCATTATTCTGTTTATATCTTAATGCTGATTGTACTCTCCTTCTCTGTAGCAAGCAGTTTATTGTACAGAGCATGGCAGCTTAATAATGAAATAAGTAAGAGTAACACACCATACAGATGGTCCTACATGTTCCACAAGAAATACTTTTCCTGTTCCTCTCTTTATCTTTTCTCTCTCTCTCTCTCTCTCTTAACCTCTTCAGCTTCACTATGTTTTCACTGTCCTTCAATTGTGTGTGTGAAGTAGGATTTCCTTTCTGGCATGATAAGATAATGCTCAGATCTATACACAAATTTTTGCATACTTTCAAGGGTTGTAATCCAAGTATTATTAAGTGTTACTTTGCCTACATGTTATGAGCCAACGCTGACCTTCAGTCATAAGCTACTTAGTCCCTGCCTCCTCCTCAGCCTGGCTATGAGTCTTCTCCCTTCTGTGTCAGTAGTCTTCCTCCTGTGCATTTGTGCATTGTCTGGTGCTGAGCACCAACTGCAGGTGAGGCTAAATGGAAGTACACAGCTTATGACAATATTTGAGTTTTTGCCTTTGGACGTATTACTGTGCTGCCCTTCTCACGGCTGTACTTAGTTATGTTTAGTCTGTTTAAGCTACATTTCAACAAGCTGAAGAGTTGAATGTACAGGATACAGTTGTGGTGACGGTAATTGAGAGTAATGCATATGTTTTCCTTTTCTGCAGTTTGCTGTCACATGGGAATTTTGTGAAGTAGGAGTTCTGTGTTGTGTGTTTAGATAATACTCAGGTATGTAGAGTTTTCTTGCAATACTCAAGGTTCAAATCCAGATGTATGCCAAGCTGTTTTTGAATGTTTGTTTTGACTCCTGTGGGTGCAGATGTTGGCTACACCTTTTATTGCACTACTATTCTGCTGTTATATTAATGTGCTTGCTCCCTATTGTGAAACCTCTCTTTTACAGGTGTTGCATGAATAATTGTGCTACTAAAGCAAACAACATGACATAAATATGTGCAGAAAAGAAACCTGAACTAATTTGTTAGTATGTCTGTATTTGTATTCCTGTTACCAACTGTCCACCTCTTTCCACCATTTCTGTATCATCCAGTAAACCTCTCTGATTCACAACTGTTTCCATAAGATATGTTTCCACCAGCAATAACATCCTTGGTCCTTCATGTGTTTCATAATACTTGTCTAGCATACATATAAGGATTGACTAACTGCAGCTGTCATGATAAATGTATACATCTTGACACCTGAAAGATGACAGTAGCACACATCTGTTCTATATTCCATTAGATTTACATATGGTTGCATGTATATAATGCTTCTCTGAGTGAAAGTCTGCACAGTGCACCGTAGACTACTGCTAATTCCCATTCTAAGTTCAGCATTTCAAGATATTATGACTCGTGTACTAATACTTTGCCATCAGCAGGGCAATTGAGCTTGGCAGTGCTATGCTTCAGGCAGAGAGTAAAGAAAATAAAATAAATAATTATTTGTTTAGGTTGCACAACATCTGTATGTTTGTACTGCATTTTGACAACAAGTTATAAGGATTTTAGAGTAATGTTGACTTAAGTCAGATGTCCTTCTATTCACATGTTGCAGTATTCATAACATATGGGTTTACCTGTCTTGCTACCTGAACGTCTGTCCAGTATACAAAAGTTTTCAGTCACTGTGTGGTGCATGGGACATCTGACATGGCTAGAGGAACGTAGGCCATAAAAGTGACATCTGCACGCACCAGCCTTCAGAACTTCTCAGGCGCCAGTTGAACATCAGGTATTCCTGCCTTCCCGGTCGTCTACTCTCAAAGGAATCGGATAAGTGCCCCATTGGAGAACCTTTTCAGTACCCTACAAGGATGCTCACGATCAGTGATTTTTTTTGTTTAGGTCGGTCGCACGACTATAAGGTCTACTCCATTTGCCAGGCATTTGTGCCCAAAACATTGCGCAGCCATCTGCACCAGCTCAACCTTTATCAGGAAAATCAGTGTTTAAAACAATTAGTTTTAGGTATGGAGGGTTCCGCTGATGTACCTACTGAACCACCGAAAAAGAAAGCCAAGACTATCAGGCCTACCACTATTGCTGCCTGTGGCTGAAGTCATCCTGGTTGAGGATTCGGGCTCCGCCCGCTTTGGATACAGAGAACCTCCACGGAAGCCACACAGTCCCTCTTGGAGGACACGTCCATAGAGGCTTTTCCGACATCTGTTCTGACGTTTGTGAGGGAGCCAGCAGTTTCAGTAGGTCTGTTGGATCTCTCTGGTTCCTTTCACCCTTTAGACGCCCACCAGGCCTCTTAAAAGGAAGGAAAAAAGAAAACAAATTTCATCTACTACTAAAAGCATGCCTGACTGTCAGGCTTTCAGCCAAAGTTTGTTTAATGCTTTCATGGTCTTACGGCCTACCACTACAGGGACTTCGACCATCCCTCCTCCTATACTGAGCCCAAGGCCTCAAACTTCAGACACCTCTCTGAGGGAAGAGGATGAATTTTTCTGATTCTTCATCTAAAGAATCGCTCTCTTATACTTCTCAGCTTTTTTTCTCCCTTGGGATGTGGCTTCTCAGAGGACGAGTCCGTTGATCCCGACTCCCCAACTGAGGATTTGACCTTTGGGGAGACTATTACCAAGATGAAGAAACATTTTAAGTGGGAATAGTCTGAAATGACTGAGGTTTAAAAAGTTTTTATGACCTCATTCAGATGGATTCCCCAACTTCTACTGCTGTTCCTCCAGTGCTGCCTGCCTTCCTGGATGTCTTCTGTTCAGCATCCTGGAACACTGACTCGCAACCCCTTGCCCCACGCAGACCTTAGATTTTATAAATCCCTGAGTCTGCTGAGTTTCTTAAGTGTCCTCCAGCAGACCCTGCCACCATTTCCGTCTCCACATATAAGGCCTCTAAACTATTACCTACCACCACCATTCTTCCTGCTGACATAGACAGCAAAACCATGGAATGTCTGGGTAAGAAATTTTACACCTCTGCTACTCTGGCCTTTAGGGCTTCTAACTACCAGACGCACATGGCTAAATATGCCTTGTCCCTTCTGGAGAAATTCTCCAAGGAATTGTCTGATTCCCCAGATTTTACTGCCAAAGCTTCACTGTCTTCCCTTCTTGCTCTCACCTCCCATGTTACCAGGCACTCAATAAAGTGCAGTTATGATGCCGCTGAGGCTTCAGCCAGGTCAGCAGCATCAGCATCTGCTTTGAGAAGGTGTTCCTGGCTATGCCTCCAGCCCCTACCAGATGACTTTAGAGCAAAGCTAGTTGATACCTCTCTGGACAATACAGCTCTGTTTTGTACAAAAGTGGATAACTTTTACAGCAGAAGGGAAAAGAGATGCAGGATTTAAAACACCTGCTGGTCTCCCCTATTCCAAAATTCCAGAGGAATTATCCAGCCAAAACACAATTTGTTAGAAAGCACTCTCGTCCTGCTGCTCCCACAAGGCCCAGAAAAACAACTAGGAAGCAACCCACTCTTGCCAGAGCTTCTCCCTCCTCTAGCCAGAGGGAGCCCTATCAAGACAGGGCAGGTAGTGTCTGACTACCTGCCAAGCTTAAAACCCCCCAGCCCCTCGCTCTCTTGGTGCATCTGTCTTACTGTCTTCCAGTGTGGACATCCATCACCTCAGACAAATGAGTCCTTTTAGTAATCAAAACGGGTATTTTATGACCTGGCTTATGCCCCCAAAGTGAAGGGGTATCCCACAGCCTCCAAAACAACAGTTACACCTATTGCAGCCTGTACTAGAAACTCTGATGGTGCAAGACACCATTGAAACAGTACCACTGGCTGCAAAAGGAAGAGGTTTCTATTTCAGGAGTTTCCTAGTGCTAAGAAAAGGCAGTCCTTGGAGACCAATTCTGGACCACTCTTCTCAAACTCTTCCTTCAGGTTCCTACTTTTCAGGATGTTGATCTTACCAGTTCGTTTTCACTGCTTCTTCCCCAATAGTTCATGGCCAGCCTAGATATAAAGGATGCCTGCCTTCACATCCCCATAAGGCCCAATTTCAGGAAATACCTGAGGTTCTCTGTAGGTCCTTCTCACTTTCACTTCTGTGCCTTGCTCTTTGGGCTTTCCACTGC